>NW_022196905.1:267087277-267090661 GCF_008632895.1 Mastomys coucha | reverse complement strand
AAAAAAAAAAAAAAAGACCCAGTGCTAATGATCAGCATGCTGCCAACCCAATGCCTTATCAGAGACTATTCATTAGAAAGGGGACACTGACAGAAACCCTGCCCTTCAACACAAAGGGCTAAAAACTCATGTCTGTCTCTCCACCCTGCCGTGAGGAGTAGCCTATATGGGCTGTTATCCAGGAGAGGAAAGCCAGGCCTGGGAAGCTCTAAGTAAATCACCCAGCAGCAAATGGCTAATGAGTTAAGGTGGAACTTGAATTTAGACATGTCTACATCCAGTGTACAGTCCCTAATAGCTCGAGTGTGAAATGTTCCCCATAGGTACATGCATTTGAAAACTTCATCTCTAGCTGCTGGGACTTTTGGGGAAAGTTGTGAAATTTTTAGGTCATAGCACCTCACTGGACGAAGTGAGTCACTGAGGGCAGACCTTGACTTCTTGTTTCTTTTCTGCTTCCTAACTTGGACACAAAGTAACCAGTTACCTTGCACTCCTGCTACTGTGCCTCCCTGCTGTGGTAGCCTGGGTCCATATCAACTGCAAGCCAAAATAAACCATTGAGTGTCTTCTTAGGTATTTTGTTACACTAATAAGGAAAGTAACCAATAAAACCTTAACTACCAAATAAATATGAGCAGATTACCTTCATATTTGAAAAAAGTCTCCTTGAATGGAAAAGTCTACATCAATTCCAGGGGCAACTTCCATGCTGGCACTTACCTGTTATCTTGCAGCCATAAACTTCAAATCTCATAGATATACCAGTTTCCCAGGATGCAGGTTTGATTCGGACAAATCGAGTTATCAGAGGTTTGGGGAAAACTCCAAAGACAACATCTGTGGGGTTGGTGTTTCCCTGAAAGATCTAGATGGGAAGGAGGGTATTAACAAACTGTCTTAGAAACAAATCCCAGAAGCTGTCCACAAATGCTCATAGAAACTGTTTACAGTTCTAGCATTTTCTACCAAGGTTGGTGTGCCATTAGCAACATGCCATGTAATTTTCCCAAATAACTGTAATCAGAGAGAACCCTGTCCAGTGTAGAATACCATCTCAATCATGTATTCTTGCTTGAGTGGCTACAGCTTCTAAAAGCACTGTCTTCAGGATGACATTTATTAAAGGACACATGCTGTCATCTTCAAAAGTGAAAAGTTGTTAACTTTACCTGAAGAGCCACAGATGCACACATTCCACAGGAGCTCTCTCTCTCTCTCTCTCTCTCTCTCTCTCTCTCTCTCTCTCTCTCTCTCTCTCTCTCTCACCCTTCCCAGCAGCTCCTTGAAGGAATGCTCTTTGGGTTCTGAGTTAGGTCTGGCTTTTTGAAATTCTAGCTCATGTTCTCCGATACAAATACCTTCCTTCCTTTTCTCTTCCTTCTTTTTGGAGACACCGTTGCTTGCATCCCTGGCCAACCTTGAATGCACTAGGTAAGTGAAGATGACCTTAAACCCCTCATCTTTTTGCTTTTACCTCTCAAGAGCTGGGGTTTCAGGGATGTACCATGTGCATAGTTTATGTGGTAATTGGGTTGGACACCAGGACTTTGTGCATATGAGACAAGCACTCCAGGCATTGAGCCACATCCCCAGCTTCCTGCCCTCCTTGCTTACTAGGTCCCTTGGCAAATGTTCTTGGTCATGCATCAGTGGTTTTAATACTTAGGAGTTATTGGTAAAACTATGCTTCAATAGTCAGAAGCAAAACTAAACAATAAAGGATTTTTTAACTGAAAAGTCCTAGTCTTCTGATTCTAGGTACAAATGGGTACTTTGATTCTAAGAACAATGAGGCATGTGACCACAAAGGCAAGGAGGGCTCGATATAAAGCGGGTGCCTGCAAATGTCCTTTGGGACCACGTGGAATGCAGTGGTGTTGTTTACAGAATTTTTGTAGGCCATCATAGAATGTTCTGGCAATAACCTTCCTCAGATAAGAGTGGAAGCTTCTGTTTTCTAGATTTGTGGGTCAGCCATGGGTGAGGATGGCAGTAGCATTTTACACCAGGCAGTTGTGGTGCACATCTTAAATCTCAGCATTCAGGAGGTAGAGGCAGGCAGATTTCCATGAGTTCAAGGCCAGCCTGGTTTATACAGAAAGCTCCAGGACAACCTGAGCTATATAGAGGGACCCTGTTTTAACTCCCCCCATCCAAATAAAGTAATAAAACAGCAGTTCTCTGTGGCACTAGGTGTGCCAAGCATTGTGACTCCCCAAAGTCTCTCAGGTGTTATTATCAGAGCCTTCCTTGTAGGTCATGGAGACTCTCCCCATCTTCCAATACGTACCATGCAGTTTTCTGAACTTTACTCTTCCCTTCAGAGAAGGACACACCAATGTCACCAGACTGCTGCCTTTGACCCTTTTTGAGCATGCATGACCCTATGCTCTGTTCTGCAGCAAACATCAAAAATGCCCTCTCTACTTTGCTTCTATCTTGGCTTCTCTCTCTGGGAAACAATCTGCATGGGTACATTTTCATGTGGCAGAATAATGAGAAGCTTCCAGAAGTAGTAGTCCTTCAAAAACTGCTGTTCTTATAGGACTCAGTTAGTTCTCCTAGGGAGTGGAGTTGGCTGAGGAGCCTCTGCCTAAACTGGCATGGGGAAAGGTGGGGGTAGGTGTACCCCATTCTGCTAATGCTGAGAATTTCCCTGCAGATTGCTCTGAAGCAGGCAAGTTCATATTCTGTCCAAAGGGAGAAAACTGTCAGGGCAAGTTAGGATTGAAGGTTGACCTTGCCACAGTCCAGCTAATGAAACTAGGAAAGATGGTGAGATCTATGGCTGGACAAACTGAGGAAGGCTTCAGGAACAGATGTCAGCTGGATGCTCCAGTTTCATCTAGGTTCAGTAAAGATCCCACATGCCAAGGCTCATCCCTGCTGCATCTTCCTTTACCCTCTCAGCCCAGGATGCATGTGTATGCAGGGCTGCCATTGCTGTAAAACACCAAGTCACAAAATCCTGGGGCGTTACTGCCTTGTGTCCTTTCCATAGGGCCAGCTGTGAGGGGTTTTTCTTTCCCAGGTAGAGATGGGGTTCCCTGTTGTTCACCTTTCATAGCCCTTGTACTGTCTGCAGAATCTTCCATGGAACTCTCTTCCTACAGAGGAGCTATTCCCCTACACTTGCCTCCATCTTGCCTGTTCTCCATGAGAAAGGGATTTTGCCCCTGACCAAGGGAGTCCTTCTCTGTATTTTACTTCATCCTGCAGAGCCTTTCCTCAGCTCTGGTCAAAACTGTGAGTGTTCAAGTAGGCTAAGGAGGCCTCCCTGCTCTGTGTGTGTGTGTGTGTGTGTGTGTGTGTGTGTGTGTGTGTGTATGTGTGCGCGCGCACACATATGTGTAGGACAGGGCGTAACTTCAGGTATTGTTT
>NW_022196905.1:267072277-267084777 GCF_008632895.1 Mastomys coucha | reverse complement strand
ATGTGTAATTTTACAGATGAAGAATCAAGACGGACAAGACAGATATACACATTGGCTACTAGAGAGGTGTGAATTAGGCCTCCCACCTGACCCAGTTGATCCTATGCCCCAATTCTTTGCAGCATCCCACTTCCTTCCGGTGAGATGCTGCCAGAGAGGGCACTGACGTAAGTTCCTAGGAGTGCTGTGGTTCTAGGAAGAGACATAGGTAATTTGGGATGGTCTGGCAAGGAGAAGAAGATGGGAAGGCTGGCTCCATCTCAAGCTTCTTCCTTCCGATTTTTTCAAGGCTCTGCTATTAGCAGCTAGGTTGAGAAGCAGATGGGGGTCCCCAGGTATGATAGGGAGGAAAGATACCATAAAGCAAAGCTTGCAAGGTCCTCTTGGTCAGTTTCCAGGGAGGTCTCCCAACAAGAGTCTTGTTTGCTAATCTCACACCCTGGAGTGTAGTGGGGATTTCCAAGTAATGGTAAGTTCTGTTACGCGTCCCCCCCCTCCCCCCGTGATTAGCCAGCTGTCAGAGAAACTGGACAATTGGTCACAAATTGGAATCCCTGAATACCTCCCCCTCATGTGTGTATGTTTATTTATATATATATTCAGGTACATTTTGTGTCTGTCTCTGCAAGGGTGGAATCGTAAGTCAGTGCCATCATACACGGCTTTTTCACAGGAGTTTTGGGGGTTGAATTCAGGTCTTCAAGCTTGCATGGCAAGCACAATGCCGACTGCGCCATGCTCCTAGCTTAGGAAGACCTTGCCTGCTTCTGTTCATATTCCTCAAGACATTGTTCGTATAATCAAACCCTTTTAAAAAGTTCTTCTCATTGTCATCACTCATAATTACATATAACTTAAAAATTAAACTCGTGCTTAGTTTCCATGCGTTTAGTGCTTTCACTGTCCTTAGACATTTCCTGGAAAGCTGTTTCTTTCAATTTGTTGTATGATTTGGATTTTACAGAGGAAAAAAGAAAAGAAAAGAAAAGTCTTTGTTTTTCAAAAAGGGATACACAAACATAGTATCTTTTGAGGACTCAGAGAGGAATTAACTAACATACCTGGTTTGCATTAACCAGACATTTCAAAAGAACAGGAGAACACAAGTTTTTTCAAAAAAAGAATAAAAGAGCCGGGCAGTGGTGGTGCATGCTTTTAATCCCAGCACTTGGGAGGCAGAGGCAGGCGGATTTCTGAATTCGTGGCCAGCCTGGTCTACAGAGTGAGTTTCAGGATAGCCAGGGCTACACAGAGAAACCCTGTCTCAAAAAACCAAAAATAAATAAAAAAATAAATAAATAAATAAATAAATAAATAAATAAAAATAAATAAAAAAAATAAAAAATAAAGAAAGAAAAGAAAAAAAAATCCATCAAGCTTGGAGTAAGTTTCTATCCCTACTCAGCTTCAGAATCCTGTGACTTGACAACCCAATATTCAAAAGACACTCTTTCAATTAACCCTGCAGTGGCTGTGTGTTCAGGGCTCCTGCCTGCAGAATATAGCCTTGGTGGCCTCCCTGGAGGGCTACCTCCTCTGGTCTATCAGGAGCAGCTTTTTCCTGATGGCCCTGGGAGGACTTAAAACACAGAGGTACAGGAAAAGCAGTACTCTGAAGGGAGGGTGAAGTTCCTTAGTCCTAGAACACTGCTTCCCCTGGGAGGGTCTTACAATGTGTCTGACTTTCCTTGGTCTAAAACATAAAGTTGATGCTCCATAAGCTTTCATCTGAAGCTTGCTGTGCAGAAATTGAGTTCACAGAGATCTATGCCCTTCTGTTTCTCAGGTTGACTGCAACTCGCTATGTAGTCAAAGTTGTCCCTGAACTTCTCATCCCCCTGCCTCCACCTAACTAGTGCTGGGCTTATTAGGTATGCAATACCACACCCTGTGTTGGTTATGGATGGAATCTAGGGCTTTGCGCATGCTAAGCAAACATTCTATCACAGAAGCTGTGTCCCACTACCCAGAACAAAATTTTAATAGGAATTGATACTATAGATTAACAATGGTGGCATGGCTCTGCTCTCCATGTCACACAAGTGGCTCTTCAGTCTGGGAATGATTAAACTCTCAAGTGTCCAACTGCAGCTTGAGTTGATTTGAAAACACTTTAGAACTCTATCCCCTGGATATACTTTCAGATAGACAGATAGACGGACAGACAGTCACAGTGTCCCCTGTAGCCTGGCTTCCTTTAAACTCATTGTGTAGCCAAGACTAATCTTGAGCTTTTGATTCTTCGGCTTCCACCTCCCCAGTGCTGGGATTATAAGCATGTGCCACCAAACCTGTTTTATGGGGTTCTGGGGATGGAACCCAGGGCTTTCTGGATACTAGACAAAACTCTTTCAGTCAGACACGTCCCCAGCCCTGATATTGATGAAGTTCTAAGGGAGAGGTAGTTACTAGGCAGAAAAGAAATGGTCACTCAGAAGATTCCCAGGTACCAGGGAATCATTGGACATTCAGGAAGGAGCCTGGGGCAAAGACAAGCAATTCCTCAGTAGGAAAATGTCCTTAGAACACAAGCATGAATCACATGAAAAGGAAATGGCATTTTCCTTCTCAACAGTAATGAAACATAGCAGCAAGTTCCCCTGTAATTGCATAAAGTTTCCTGCTGGGTTTAAACTCTGTGGCTCCTCTTATTTACCACACTGGGATATTTGAAATTCTGTTTCATTTTTCTTCCTAACATTACTGCCACTGGTTTTACTAAAGATGGATGACAACCTCACAGAATCTAGGCCTAGACCACTGAGACCGAGACAGGAGGCTGTCTCGATCCCTGATAATCACCGCCTCCCTCGAGCTGTGGACTCAGCGTTAATGCTGGGCATATCTGCCCACCAGTTCTCTCTTGACAAGTGCTCAGGGGAATTCTGCTAATTATGACAATGGCCCCAGTCTACTTTCATGTGTATTATATAATTACATCAAAATACTTATAACCTAATTAGAATATTTGTAGTTTCTAACAGAAGATATTTTGATTGTAAATCTTGACATGTAAAAATTCTTGTGTCATAGAAGAAAATAAAAACAACTTTCTCTCTCCTTCTCTTTCTCCCTCCCTCCAGTCCCTCCTTTCTTTACCCTCTTCCTTCTATTCTCCTCTTTCCTTCTAAACAGGAGTGACCATTTCCTTTTCTCAGCCTGGTGGATGAGCCAGACAATTCTTCTCTCTAGTAAGTTCATCACACAGCTCATTGAGTTCATCATTGTGTTCTTTTTTGTTTGTTTGTTTCATTTAGTCATTCGTTATTTTTCTGGAAAAATATTTATCTTTCTGTATAGTTAATAAATTCCTAGTAAAGATTTCATAAACAGTAGTAGATTCAAGAAGGAACAAAATTTCCATATCACTACTGGGACAACACACTACACTCTCTCAGAGTCTTTTTCCTATGAAAATACATGTGAATATATACATATATATACATATATATGTATATATATACATACATATACACATAAGTATATCTTTTCTGTTATAAAAATAAAGTCCTCAAACCCTGTGATCAATAACTTGTCATTTCCTTTTGTCTTATGGATATATCTCCTTAACAAGAGTATTCGCTTGCTTGTTCTCTCTCTCTCTCTCTCTCTCTCTCTCTGTCTCTCTCTCTGTCTCTGTCTCTTTCTTTCTTTCTTTCTTCCTTTCTTTCTTGGTTCTGTGAAGTTTAGGCTGATCTAGAACCCACTACTTAGCCAAAACTGGTCAGGAACTCTCAGGCTTCTCTTGCCTTAGCCCTATGAGTTCTGGGATGACAGGCATGTGCCTCCACACCTAATTTCATCACCATTTTTAAGGGCATCACCCTGTACTGATAGATTTATGTCCTGCTAATTTTGAGCCCTCTGGTATTAGACTTAATGTAGTAAGAGTGACTCAGCCATGAGACACCCTACTGCTAGAGAGCTGTGCTCAGTAGACTTGGACAGATAGCAAAAGTGTGGCAAGTTCAAATGTGCCACCTTAGGAAGGGCTGACACACACAGTATAAAACAGTGGGAAAAAAAAAGATGCAAACATTATCAGAGGACTGGGAAAGGTGGGGGAGGGGAGAGATTTCACAGCTGACTGTGAAGTCCAAGTGTGTCGCAAGGATCCTACAGTAGGATTCTGCAAGGAGACAGGAAGAGGAAGGGGGTGGGACACACGGGAAGAGCAGAATTGACCATGAAGAAATGTAAAGATGAAGCAGCCGGCACCAAATAGCCAGCCATGCTTCTCACACTAGCAGACACTGTTGGTCTTAAATGCATGGACTCTGATGGACACTAGAGTTTCATAACCGGAAGGCAGTGGTCAGCAGCTGCGAAGACAACGTAGAATCTCCAGCTCCATGCTCCTCCAGGTCTGGACTTGGCTTTGCTTTCACCCACCTTCTATCCCAGGACACAGGAATGGTACACATAAGACAAACAGCAGGAATAGTAGAGAAGCCAGCACTGCTCAGGGAAGTTCTCCGCAGCACACTCCTCTGAGTTCTGGAGGGTTCCTTTCTTGCGTGTTATTCTCTTCCCCTATAGACAGCCAGGCTCACAGGCACTATGATCAGGTAATATGCTCCCTCAACTCAAGCAGCTTCGCCTCTCTCACTCTCTTCTGATTTTGAGAGTCCTTACTTTCTGAGCTTTTAGAATATCCTTACTTTCTGAGTTTTAGAGAGTATCCTGACTTTCTAGCTGTCATATTCTTGCCTGGAAGATGGATGTGTTTTCAGGTCTGAATTTGGAGGAATTCTCTATGAGGGATGGTGGGGAGGGATATGGAGTGGGGGTAGGCACACGTGCCACTGAACATCAAATGGTTTTCTCAGCTCGTTGAGCACTTCCCACTGGGGGTACGACACACATCAACATCTGGAAAGTATCCAGTGGTATGTACACTATCTTCAGAAGCCCATCAGACTTTGGAGTTCTAGCGGCTGCTTCCTGAGCCAGTTTGCACAGCTCAATGAACATAAGTGACTCAATAAGACAGTTTCCAACATTGATATAAAATTCGAGGACTCTAGATGGTCTCTCCATATCTTATTTTCGAACAAAGAGCTATCAGGCAGGGACAAAGAAATCACTAGCTTTTCCTTTTAGGTGTGGGATAGGGAGCATGGCTGGTCCTACTGCTGGGAACCCCAGAAGACAGGGGTCCCCCGACTCCTTACTTGCTCTTTCTGTTCAGGTATCTACAAGAATAAACACTTTATGACCAAAGCCATTATCTTCACAATAACAGGAAACACATTCCCCAGATAAAGAGAGGCAAGGAAAAGCTCACATTTTACTGAGGATCACTGGAGGACGGAGCAGCATTTCTCAGCATTGTATAGTAAATCACACAGCTCGCAGCCTTTGAGCCATGAAACGCATGCTGCTGCTTGCCATGATTGCGCACAACTGGCCATTGGTAATGTAATGTGGAAAACCTCATTTCCAAAATGAAAATCTGCCTTGCTCAATAAAATACGGCCCCGTGAGTGAGCATTGGCAAGGGAGCATTTATCAGTTTTTAATGCTCCCCTGGCAGGCCAGCACAACAGCCTGAGAAAATAAAGGACAAAGAACTGAGGTCTGATTAAAAACCGGAAAGCCTGCTGGTGAGGGGAAGGCATGGCAGATTTTCTTCAGAACATCTCTGATGACTCAAGGCTGTTTAATTCATCAGTTGATACTAAAGCTAAAGAAAATATTTTTAAGTAATTGTCTCATTTCCTTAGATAAAACACATGTTTTCTGACCTAGCCAGGCATGTAGACCTCAGCTATTCTAGGCCGAGTGGGGCTGATTCACAGCATCTGACCATTGTCTGCTTGAAACTCAGGATCTCTGGCTTTTTATAGATGCTAATCAGAGCACAGCCACCTAAGGTTAATAACATAATCCTCTGATGGCTAATAACATAATTCTCTATCTATTATTTCATCACGATTGTTGTCTTACTTAGAAAAATGCTGATAACTAAAGTTGTTCTTTTTCATAGAAAATCTGCATTGCAGCCTCTGTGTTTAGTGTATTTAATTTAAGGGTGAAACTTAAATGTGTTACCTCCTTCAAACCACCTATCAAACAAGGAAAGTTTTATGGATAAATAAACTGAGAAACAAACTGACATATTCCCTGGTCCAGAGTCATCCTGTGTGGCTCAAGGCACCCCATGATGGTTTTCAAGTTCTGTGGCAGCAAAAATACGATCCAACAGCTTTTCTTTGGAAATTAAATATTTTGTGCAGCTATGGGAAATATGAAGCTATCTGTGGCTACCTTGTTGATTACTTTACACTGCACACAGGGCTACTGGGAGAGTTTACTTTGAATATTATTATATGGTGGAAAAATAAGCTGATAGTTATGGATTTTTTTTTCAAAGTTCAAGACAAAGAACCAACGTTCTCTGATCATCTTAGACACTTGAATGAATCCTTCTGACCATAGTTAAGAGAAAACCAACTTCCAGTTGCAGTTGCATCTGATTCCTTGACACTCTTCTATTCTCATGTTAATGCACAAACCAGTAGCAACCAACTTAAAAAGAAAAATTGAATTCTTAGGTAGTCTTTGACTAGCAAGCAATTCCACTTGGTTCTTTGTTAGGGCTCATGAGAAAGAGGCAAAAGGAAAAGCAAAATCTCACCCATTTGCCTACCAGAGATTAATATTGCTCTTCTGTGTTTTTATCTCTTGGCAGACTTTACTCAGAGAACAAGGGTGACTTTCTTCTTCAGAATCCAACACACAAACAGACATAGATATCACACACACCAAACACATAGGTATGTAGACACATAGACATATACACACACACACCACATAATGAAGCATGCACCATACACACAGACACATAGTCAGACATACTACACATAGATACACACATATACCTCACCACACACATCTGACACACCAGAGAAAGAGAGATTACACACATGCATGCACACACACCAGAGATATATACACAATTCATATATTTCTCTAAGCTATATATACTACACACATAGAGACAAACCATACACACCTATCCATACATACCACATATCTATACCACACTACACATTAAAATATACATGAGATACATACTACACATAACCACACCACGCTATACCACACCACAGCCATACCCTATACACACACACACACACACACACTCAGAGAAATACTATATATATACATATATATACCACAGAGACAAGCATATACTACACACATACACATCACTAACACATCACACAGACCCCACTCTCCTTTGAGGGCCTTTGTGAAATGCAGGAATCTAGACATGAAGCAGCTGATAGTTACAGAGACAATGGCGGCCTCACTATGATTTAACTCCAAGCTTAGCATCATATGCTGTACTGCTGAATTGTTTTCTTTGCCTCTGGGATAGCAGGCATTCCCAGGAAGGAGAGAAGCACTCCCTGAGATTCCACTTTTGAGGCAGCAACACTCTCTTCCATCTTCTGTGAAGCTTTCTGCCTACGCTAGAAACAAAGCATTTTGAGAAAACAGTACACAAATGATGTGCAGCCTTCCTCAGGTCCCCTCTGCTGTTCAGATGCCACATTGGCCCCTCAGACATTAAGGACAGGTCAGGAAGTGTGAACAGAAGCTTGAGCCTGTGCAGGGCATCCTACTCTGAAGGGAAAGCAGTGGCTGGCAATTATTTGCTTGCAATGCAAGTAAGTGTTTGGTCTGTCTACATGTTCGTTGTGAGGGTTAAAAGGAAGGGAAAGTTACAAAATTTTTGTCCTGCAGTAAGAGAGGGAAAAAGGCAAGGACACAAACAAACACAAATTTCAATCCAGAGTGTACAGGCTGAGCTGAACTGCTCAGCAGATCCTGGACTTAGTTAATGGTAGGCATGTTGTGGCCAAAGGCAGAGACCTAGGGAGTGGTTGTGTAACTTTGACAAAGAAGAACGACCTGGACCGGGCAGTGGTGGCGCACGCCTTTAATCCCAGCACTTGGAAGGCAGAGGCAGGTGGATTTCTGAGTTCGAGGCCAGCCTGGTCTACAGAATGAGTTCCAGGACAGCCAAGGCTACACAGAGAAACCCTGTCTCAAGCAAACAAAGGAAGAACGACCTGGCTAAGTAACTTAATTAGCCAATTCCAATTCAAGCTTTAGCTTCCTCCTCTCTTCAGCAGAAAATACTCAGTTACTTCTCATGTTATTATGGGGCCTATTTGAGGACATATAATATATACCCCTACACCAGGGCCATTAGATTGTGAGGACATTTTTCCTTAGTAATGTTATAGTTGGTGTGTGTGTGTGCACATAAGTGTGTGTAACTTATAATTTCAGAGGAGTGAGACTTCTGCAGTTTTATCCACTAGTCCTAAACACCCCTAATCCTTAGCAGATGACATCCGTGTTCCTTGTGTTGAAATTCAATGCTGTTCTGAGTCCAGCATGGCTGGCAAGATCTGAAACCCCTTTCCTCCCAACAAAAGACAACTGTGTGATATTAGAGTCAAGAAGGAAGTGTCTAGGCCACTAACAGTAAGGTGGAATGCAATTACTCGTATCCTCATATTTTGCACTGTGAATATTATAACTTTCCATAAGTTTTCCGGTCCTTTTGAAAGGCTGCTACTTAAAGCTTGAGTGCCGTTGAGTCTTCCTGGTTGGGTCCACCCTGTGTGGAGTGGTCCTTGTTATTCACTTCTCAGATGGCCTCTCATGAACTTAGTGTCTCTTCTCCTGGAAGTTAGCTAAATGGGCAGCAGTGATGCAATAGCTCTTCTACTGTATCTACACTGTCTCATAGACTTTGTCCTGGCCGCCCACATTTCTGTTAAGGAGCAAAGACGAGCCTGACAGCTTAGGGTGTTAATGTGTAAGCAGTTAGTCTGGGGCAGGGGACTCCCTCATACCTTTCTTGTACTTTGGCAGAAGTAACATCAAGGTCTCTGCACCACCAAAAGTCATAAGGTTCACCTAATTTTCAATCTAGATATCATTGTAGGGCTACAAAAAGCAGGCAGACTCCAGGTAGAAGCAGAGCTAAGCTGGATCCAAGGTATATCAAAGGATACACACACACACACACACACACACACACACACACACACACACCCCTTCCTACTTTCTTGGCAGTTTAAAAAGATTTCCAACTAAAACAATCAAGAAAATATTAAACACAGAGAAGGAATCTTTCTGTTTAAAATGCTGTTCTGTTTAAAATGGGCTAGGGGCACGGCTCGGCCAGTGACGCTGCACGCTGTGGAAGCATAAAGCCATGAGTTTGACTGCCAAGGCTCACAGAAAGAGCTGTTGAGCTGGTGCACACTTACTACCTCAGCACAAGGAAGGTAGATGCAGAAGGATCTCTGTAGCTCACTGGTCAGCCTGTTTAACCTATCTGGTGAGTTCTAGGTCAGTGAGACACCATCTCAAACACAAAGTGGGTAGCTCCTAAGGAATGACACCTGAAGTTATCCTTTGGCCTCTACATGTGTGCACACACAAGTGCATATCTATTTATAAATACATGTGCCATCCCTTCCCTCCCAAAACAATGTGGTTGTTCTATTCTGCCCATATGAGTCTTTTTGCTCCATGGGGGTGAGTCCTAAACAACTGACCAGAGATAAACTATTATAGTCAGCACCCGCCTGTTCCCCAGTCAATCATGCCGTTAATTTCTCCTTTGCCTAAAATCTTGGTTTAAAAAACAAGTGGGGGATGGGGGAAATTTCTGGAAACTAAAGGCTTGCAGATGGGAGTAATGGCCTCCATCAGTCATTTGCCCTATAAACTCTGACAGCTTCCTTTCACACGGTTTTCCATGTATTTCTCACTGATGTAGGTGGGCCTCTCTCGGTAACGAGAGTTTCATGTGCTGATGGAGTGGTTGTGAGTTCAGGTGTCGAGAAAACTTCTCCACTTGGCATAAAACATCCTTCCAGGAGCTGACAGGATCGCTGAACCTGAGGTTAGAATGAATGTGGTCCAGAGACCAGACAGAAGAGAAGGATCAGGCTGCTTGGTGCCAACTGTCACATTGTGTACAGTCTCTGGAGGAAAGACCATCATTCTGTGTTTTGTTGGTTTGCTAGCCTGAGGCAGGGTTTGGCTAAGAAGCCCTGCCTGTCTTCATACTTGAGGCTTCTTCCCCTAGAGCCCTAGCTTTACTGGCATGGGTCACCACCCTCAGCCTGATCATTTTGAGGACAGATAAATTAGCTGTGACTGCATTTCCCTGTTAGAAACCTTACTAATTCATTGCTATACTGATTCTTTTCCTGAGAGTCATTTATAAAGGAGATGGTTAAGGCTTTCAAATGCACATTTTCAAAGAATGAGTAAGACTCATGATTAGAACTCGTAGTGGCTGAGCAGAACAAAACCCAGGCTGTGGCAAGGAAAGAGCATCCACTGGGACCTGCCTGGATGGAGCATGCGATGGAGACAAGGAAGGAGGCTTATCCCAGAGAGCAACAATTGTTTGCTTCACTCCAAAGCAAGGGACAAAGTGGCAACCACATGCCTCCTTCACAATCCAAATGCAATCAGCTCAAGCAACTGCAAATTATTTCCACATTTCGAGAAAAATCCAGATTGCTAATTTCAAGCATTTGAGCCTGGGTCACACAATACAAAAGAAAAAAAAAAAAGCCTGGCTGACAACTTGCTAAACCACAGGACACAGCACAGACGTCACACAGGAGTATTGTGCTATTTGCTCCCTCCTGCCTCAGCTGGGAGTCTCTAGTAAACATTGGCTGGCATTCATCCACTGAACCCATTCTGGAATGTGTGTGTGTGTGTGTGTGTGTGTGTGTGTGTCTTCCTCAATCTTTTTTTCACCTTAGTTTTGAGACACTCTCTTTCTCACCTATTTGGCTGGGCTAGCAGGTCAAAACCCCGAGGGACCTTCCTGTGATCTCCTTCCCATAATGGAGATTCTAGGTACACACTGCCACTCTGACTTTTTCTGTGGGTCCTGGGAATCAAACTTAGTTCCCCATGCTTGTGTGGAAAGCAGTTTTCTGGCAGAGTTTTGGTTGGACACTTCAAACACATGCTTGGCAATGACAAGAAGTTACCTGTCTGGTGCAGGTAGCCAGGCTGCAACGGATGTAAACACATAAAAAGGAGTGGAGGAGGCACTTCTTGGCAGGGACACAGAGCTAAAATGCTTTGGAATGCTTCAAAGAGCTTCCCTGTTCCCCCAGGACCGAGCAGGTTTTCTGATCAGGGAGAATTCAATTACATGATAGTTATACTTTGAGATGCAAAGTTAAGGGATTATAGCACATCACTTCACATGGTCTTAATTAAAATGCCAGAAATTAAAAAGAAATGGAATGATGATTCTTAATCTGTATGATTTGTGCTTGATAAAAGACCTTAATTGAGATGAATCTAAAATGAGAAACACAAATATCCCAATCTAGACACTTAGTAGGAAGTGACTTAGAAACCAGATTTTTATGTAAGCTATTCTAGAAAGCAGCAGTGTTTTCCTTTAAGAGACCTAGGCTAGTGTGTTGTGGAGTTGAGAAGTACAGCTGAGTTTCCAGGTGGAAGCATGCATTAGTGTCTCATACTCCCTGCCAGACATAGAACATCCATGCAGAAGTCTTGAAAAATGATCTTCATGATGGATATTGCGCTAAATGAGATTTGTCTACTTAATAGCCAGTTAACCTTAGAGAAAATGTACTAAACACATACACAGAAAGTATTGTCTACCTCCCTTCTATGTCATACCCACATATGTGTATGCATATTTTACATGTGTACAAGTGTATGAGATTTTTTTAATATGTTAGATAACTGCTAAATAAATAATTTAATTATGGTGTGGATGCCTCCCAAATAAATAATGATGCCATTATAAATGCATGTAATCATTGGAAACATGCTAAACTATAGGATAATATAAAATTTGCACTATGAAATACTGATTGAGATTAGCAACATCTGGTGTGGATTTTTAAAAAATACTTAAAAAAATTAACATATATGATGGCTAATATTGTCAACTTGACAATAGGATCACATAGGAGTAAAAGCTCGGAGGGCGTCTGTGAGGGAGTTTCTAGATTAGGCAGACTAAGGGAGTAGGACCCACCCTAACTGTGGGTGGCACCCTTCCATCAGATGGGTTCTGGACTGTAGGAAAAGTAGAAAGCTGAGCATCAGCATCATCTCTCTGCTTCCTGACTCTGGATACAATGTAACGATCATGTGCCCGTGGCCTTGGTGTCATCCCATCCTCATCATGATGAACTATACCCCCTAACTGTAAGACAAAATAAGGTCTCTTTCCTTGAGCTGCTTACGTCATGTTGTGTCACAGGGATGAGAAAAGCAACTGATACTCCACACAGAGGCATGAGTTCCATTATGGATCTTTCATTAGAATGGATTTTCCAGGATATGTTTAAATAACCACCAAATTTGGCTCACCGCATGCATGCTTATTTTGTTAAAATTAGGAGCTTAAAAAGTGGTTTTTTTTTTTTTTTTTTTTTTTTTTTTTTTTT
>NW_022196905.1:267046834-267072267 GCF_008632895.1 Mastomys coucha | reverse complement strand
ATCCCAGCAACCACATGGTGGCTTACAACCACCTGTAATGAGATCTGACGCCCTCTTCTGGTGCGCCTGAAGACAGCTACAGTGCACTTATTTATAATAACAAATAAATCTTTGGGCCGCAGCGAGCAGGGACTGAGTGAGAGGGGTCAATTCCCAACAATCAGATGAAGGCTCACAACTATCTGTACAGATATAGTGTGTACTCATATACATAAAATAAATAAATGAATCTTTAAGAAAAAGTTATTTTTCCTTTTCCTATAAGCTCCATATGCTTCTTAATATAGCAAAAGGAATAGTCACGACTTCACATTTCTTGTGATTTCCTCACTTCTTTTCATTATCCTGAGTATTTCCCAGTAGAAATTTGGTATTTAATTCCCAGAGCCTCTCAAATAGAAGGCCCTGCTTAAGTCCTTGCTCCTGCAGCCAGGAGCCTAGCTGGTCTGGTCTTTCTCTAGTTTGAGGTGGGATTTACCTGATTTTACAATATGTAAACACTTCAAGTCTAGAAGCCAGAGACAGCCAAGATGTCCTTCAGGAAGGTGGTGTGCTCAGAAACAAACATGATTTTTGTTTAAGGAGCTACAGAGACTGGGTATTGGTCAAACTTTATGGTGGAAGCAGGCTGTAGTGGTAAAAAAAAGCCCCAGCCTCACAGAGACTTCTTCAGGATTGGAGACACATAAAAGGCAACTGTGTGGGTTTCATTTTGTCACCCATGGTCTGTATGCTCTTGCAAACTAGCTCAGAAGATCCAAGGGGAACCCACCACAAGCAGAGATTCAGCATGAACTCCTCAGGCTTCGTGGTGGAAGCAGCCTTAACAATTGCTTGATCTAAGGGGGAAAAAAACTTTCTTAATGGAAAAAAAATTAGCTGCATGCTGCCTCACGCCATTATCAATAGTGTTTAAAATGAGTTCCAGCTACGCTCCAACATACTTATATTTTCATCTCAGGCAAGCTCAGAGCACTAGCCGATCAAGTACATTTATTTTTAATAGAATCATGGAATCTTAAATGCTTGAAAGGCCCAGAGAAGCTGTCTTATCCAATCACCTACCCCCTGAAGAACAGTATAGATAGGCCTCCCAGGCTTGCTAAAAGAATGAAAGGGCTTGTTTATTCTCCTTGCTAGATCCATAAAATGTAGTCGGAAGTTTAAAGCATTAGAATTGTAAGGAAAATAAAACTTTGCTGGAATGAAGGCTTTGTTCTCCTGACATAAGGCAATTAGAAGAATGTTGTAAATGCATTTTTAACCCCTTGAGGCAAAGAGAATTGGTGAAAAAATTAAAGCACAAGACACATGCACAAGTGCACATGTGATTATTCTTAGTCATAATGTGTGAAATTAGTCTCAAATGCCCACTCTCATCAACTGCTGGAAATACAAAAGCATAATGCATTTTATTACTATTGGGATATACAAAGCATTTTAAAATTTAATGTACTTTTCTCTCTTTATTGGAACCTAGAGTTGAATGAGATTAGATGGCTGAGAGAGGGGAGGGGAAGGGTGAAGAAAGAAAATAACCCATGTATCCATGTATGTTTGTGTGTGAATGCCTCCAGGCATAGGTATTTGGGTGTACATGTGTGTTTATGTATGCTCACACATGTGCATGTATTTTGTACACATATATGTTTGAGTGTGCTTGTACATGGAGGTTGAGTGTACTTGTATATGCATATGCTCACTCAAACAGCAGTCTCCTTTCAGGTCAAGAAACCTAAACTACTCTTTTGATGTTGACCAAAATTCTCATGCTGATGTGGAGCTTTTAAGTGATGCATTAACCAAGAGGTGTTTTGTCTCCATCCATACCTACGCCTGGGTACCAGCGTGTAGACCTCTCTCCCATCAATGGAGAAGGTGTCTGTGGATGTGGTAGAAGTTTCAACCTAGGGGTTCTTCCCAGTTCTGAAGAACATATTTGGTTTTGCCCTGGGGTTTTCAAACTACAATATGAAAGTTATTTAAAGCTTAAGAATGGGTGTGTTACATTACATGCAGCATAAATGTAGCCATTGCTCCTAAATGCTGACATTAACACACGCTGTAAAAGGTACAATTATTACCACTGGGACAGAAATCAACAAACCTCACCAAAGGAATTTCCTAAAACTGCTATCATAAAATCTGTGCACATTATGGATTTCATTAACATTTTACTCCCAGAGGGTTCCCAATTGTATAATAACAGCAGTTCTTTAAATTTTCAATACTGCAGACAGGAACAGTTTTTTCACCCAAAACAGATGTGAAGCCATCAGCCGTCCCTTCTCATTGGCCTACAGATTTGGTGCTGGCTGGTAACTAGGAGCACTTAATGGGCTGCCATTTAGGTAGCAGATATAAAATGTAATATTATTTCCCATGAAAAGATAACTTAATAAATAATAGACAGGTGTTGTAACCTCTGTTCCTCACTCTGGAATACGTTGGAAGTTAAAAGACAACAACAATAAACTTTTGATTGACATGCTTCAAAAGATCTAAAATATGCCTGTGTGTAACATTTCACATGTGCAGGAGAGCTAATTTCATTCTCACTTTGCTCAAATCTTGTTGCTTATGACTGACAATTTCATCCTGTGTTTCTCTTCCCCAGATTCATTCTTATCTCTGAATTTTGAGTGTGATTGTGTAGTAGTCTAAAATAACATCTGTATTTATTTAGTTAAAAATACTTCACTTAAAAAAAAAACTAAAAATAGAGAAACTTAAGATAACAAGGGAAATCAGTGATATGATTTTCTAGAATAGGGTAAACAAATATTTCTATATTTTTGGAAAACAAAAGAACCAGGCTCCAGTTTAAAGAGCATCAAGTATCAAGTAGCTTAACACACACACACACACACACACACACACACACACACTCAAACCCCAGTAGCAAATCATTTGCCATTCAGAAGCCTGATTAATCTTATGATTTAGCACCTGAGTCCAGGGTACTGTGAGCAACCTCTTGACAGCCTTTTTTTTTGGGGGGGGGAGGAGGTGGACATAAAAAAAAGTAGACATCTACACAAATGTCTTTTTGTAGTCAGAACTATTGTGTGGAAAGGCACAATGGCACACTCGGGCATACCCCAGGGACACTGCTCATCAGCCTGCATGTCACAGAGAAGTCCCTATGCCCACAACCTACCTATCCTACACAGTTTGAGCACTGCCCACACTAAAATACTTCTCCACATGTCATCCAGTGCTGTGTCAAAGTTGTAGCTTCTGCAGTGATGATCCTAGTTACTAGACACCTTCCAGCCAGTAACTAAGCAGAGGCCAGCTGGAACTCAGTGCTACGGCTCTTCAGGGCATCACTTTCAGATGGATGTACACTCTACATAGCTTACTAAAAGCTGAGTTGTAACAAGGGTGTCAACATTCTGATTTGCTGCGTGGTCTTGCAAATCTCTGGACCTTTGGGTCTGGGCAAACAGAAGAAAATGATGTTAACACCAATTGTTAGTCCTACACTTTGGGTTGAGGTGTCCTAGGAAGAAGAAACAATCTCTTCTAGGGTGTAACTCTGAATATAGGTTCAAAAAAAAAAAAAAAGACACTGCCATTACAATAATGAGAAGGCAAAGCTGCACATAACCTTTCAGTATGGTTCTGAATGAACAACAGTGGGCCTTTCAATATTATTTGCAAACATTACTCATGCTCTCTAGGGAGCACTGACATGAAACTCATTTGTCTGATTTCTAAAACAGAATTAAGTGGTCAACTTAACCAAAATTATTTAAACCATCTTGGTGACTTCTACAGGACAAAAATAGTCAGTTAAAATATTGAAACAATTATGTTACATGAATTTCTGCTTACCCACAATTATATCCACCCCCTAAGCCCCTGAAACTCTGAATTTAAGGTATCTCTATTTATGACCTTCAAATGACCTGTAATATGGAAAGGCCAAAGTCTGAGAGACAATTTTAGGAAATGTGGCAGGAGCTTCTGTAACAAGGAACTCCTGGGTTTTGGTGTGAATACAACTTAAGTATCAGACCTGTGCAAAACCTTGGTCTCTTTGGGAGGTAGAAGTCTGTAGGTTCAGAGTAAAGGGACTTGCCAAGACTGACCCGGAGGAATATTTTAAAGCAAATTTTATACACCTTCCAGGTAAACATTTAGAGTACTAATATTAGTTGTCACACACACACACACACACACACACATACACACACACACAGGAATGCACACTGAACTGAACACCTGTACTTTCCTAATTTGGCTAAGACTATATTCTACAGGCATCATTCCACATTTGGTAAACCTTGTGAGCTATTTCTGTCAGTTCTCTAGTTACAGATTTATAAAGTATCATTTTATTGTAATTTCAGCAATTTGCTAATGATCTGAATGAGTTAATGCACCCCCTAGAGTGTCTAGTTTATAAACACAGAGTGTTTACAGTCAGAATAACCCTGCTGTATACACATTCTGGATTAGTCAATTTGGCAGATGGGAGAGATCATGAAGAAAGCATTACAGATTGTAAACCCGAAAGATGCTGGCAATTTCTTGAAAACTTGAAAATGATTTCAAATGAGGTACTTGTTCCATACTTAACACCTGAGAACAAAGGATCAGTCCAGAAAGTACAAAGGGGAAGACAACGCTGTCTAAAATTTGTTAACATAAATAGCTGTCTACATCTTTATGATAAATCACATCAGTTTCTAACTTTCAATTTGGGGAATACTCAAAG
The DNA here is from genome assembly GCF_008632895.1 of Mastomys coucha. NCBI lineage: Eukaryota > Metazoa > Chordata > Mammalia > Rodentia > Muridae > Mastomys > Mastomys coucha. The sequence continues at coordinate 267,067,541 of NW_022196905.1, read as the reverse complement.
GTTGCAAGCAAGGGCTTCCAATCAAACATTTCAAACTGGATAAGCAAGCACTTTATCCTACCTAAGAAATGATTAAAACATATATTCATGTTTTAGGTTGCCGGGTAAAACCTTTATTTCATTTGGTCCTTGAAAGAAGTCCAACTGATTTTGTCTTCTCTTAAAGACAACTCAATGCTTGTGTGTGTATGGTGTGTGTATATGGTGTGTGTGTGTGTGTGTGTGTGTGTGTGTGTGTGTGAAGTCAGAGATGAAGCATGGGTCTGTCTACCTTGTTTTTTGAGACAGGATCTCTTACTTGCCTGGAATTCTCCAAATGGGCTAGTCTGGGAGAGCAGCAAGCTCCAGGGGTCCTCCTGTTTCCTTCTCACCAGTGCTGGGATTGCAGACAACTTCCATTAGAGAAGGCTTTTTCATGTAGACTCAGGGTGAAATTCAAGACCTCATGCTTATACAGCTATCTGCTTAGTCCCTGTCCCATGCTTCAAGTTTCTTCAGATTCCAATACCAGCAAGTTATAACTGACTACTGTCTTCCTAGAGGCTTGTTCAGGTGTGAATTACCCACATCAGGGCTAACTTAGCAAACAATCAGAATGTGGCTACGAAGCGACTGCTATCTGCTCCTTGGGAGTACTCAGAGCCGTAAATAAGGTCTTACAAAATTTCTTTTTTCCACAAAAGACAATGCCTTCCTATTTGGAGAAGAATGAAGTTTCAGACTAAGTTGGTTTATCAAATAATTCTTTTTCTGAAGTCACTGGGGGTGGTGGCCATAATCGATTATTCCCTGGTGCCATTTTTATTTATCTGGGATCAGCAGAGTTCATCTCCCACCTAGCCTTGTGTCTTTTGCTATAGAATTTATTTATTTATTTACTTTTTTTTATCTCCTGGCATTTTAATCAGGGAAAGTCAGAGTTGTTTTGAGGAAAATGCTCCCAAGAGCTTTAATTAAAGCTGGAAGGATAAATCTGTTTACAGTGTGGTGAACACCACCATTAATAAAACATTGGAATAATTAACAAATTAAATTCTGCTTTGTGTGTGAACGGCTACAGTTAGTATCTACGAGACCATGTTTCTTGAACAAATACAACATGATATTTGTGTGGAAGAAAAGAAAAACACAGCCTGTGTTTCTCTGAGATTCTTAGTGCTGTGGCTGGTGGTGCTTCAGTGACTAAAGGCCACATCCCTGTTTTGTTGGGAAAGGACCTTATTTCCATTGAGTCTAAGGTTAGGCTTTAATGATGTATACAAAAATAAGGGTTTTGTTTGCACCATGAACACAGTGAAAGAGGAAGACTATGGTTAACAAGCACCTTAGAACACAGACCACAGAATGGAGTATTGTGGGGAGAAAAGAGAGCAAATCATATAGTGTGTTCAACTGTGTTCACCAACAAGAGGTTTTTGTGAAGTGGCCTTGAGCAGGGCGTAGCCATTGGAGAACCTTCCAGTCGGGACTTCCCCTCACGTTCTGTCTTACCAGGCGGCTACTTGTCTTCTTCTGAAGCTTCCTGCAGACAACAGATCTCACAGGAAGCGCCAGTGTGGACGTTCACATCCATGGCTAACGATGTATTGTTGGGTTTTTTTTTTTTTTTTAAATGTTACTCGGTAATTTCCTAGAGAAAACAATGGGAACTTAAGGCTGTTCCTGTCTTTAAAAGAGAGCCAGTTTCCAATGTTGCTTTATTAACTTAACACATGCAACTATTTGTTCTAGTTGTTGCTACAGCAACGTGTTTTGTGGGGGCATATTTCATGCAAAATGGGATAAAGCAGAAAATCAAGACAAATGTCATCTGCATAATCATGGACATAAAAATAGAAGCGTACGTGTGCACCGCCGTACGTGCTATGCTGCGTGATTAGCAGTGCCTGCCTCGGCCCTTCATCTGAATTACGCTGTACTTGTTGGTTAATTTATAAAACATCTATCTGATGAAAACAACCAGCCAACCACTTCCAAGAAGCTTCAGAAAAGCTGGAAGCATATGAAATTATTCATAATTAGGTGATGGGTGGATGATAACTGCTCCTGCTGTGAACACAGACATAAGTGTGTAAATGAGCTCCGAGGGCCAAGGGAAAAGGAGAACCATTTTACCTCAGTGTGAATGAGAAGCTCGGCTTTCATGATAGTCACTTTTTGTAGCCACTCAGGGGCAAAGTCCCTGAACATAGCCAAGAGGAGCATCTTCATCGAGAGAAGGAGAGGAGGATAGACAGAGTTTGGTGCTCATGGGTGTGATCCGGGTGTGTAAAGCAGAATGAATGACAAAGTCACCACACTTGGTGATGTTAAGAAGCAGGTGGCTCTGGAAGCCCAGCATGCTTTGCTTTTAAGTTCAGGGTCTCACCTGTGGCCTTGACTACTTTCTGATTTTCCTCAGCCTCTGTGTCTCTGCTTTTAAAATGAAGGAGTTTCAGTTCTTTCTGGGATTAGGGGATTGGATCAAATCTGTGCCCTGTTGGAACTGGGGATGTAGCTAATTGAAAGGGTGTTTGCCTAGCATTTAGGAAGCCTTGAGTTCCATCTCCAGCACCACATAGAGCCAGGTGTTTTGATCCACATCTGTAATTCCAGCACTCAGGAGGGGAAGGCAAGAGGTTCAGAAGTTCAAGGTCATCCTCAGGTATATAGGCATCTTGGTCTATGTGTGACTCTACCTCAAAAAGAAAAGTGTCCAAAAGCTGTTAAGTGGCCAGGACACCTCAGAAGCAAGCAACAATGGGAAGGAGCTTATTGAGAGATGCCACTCTCATTAGTACATTCACTGAATATAGTATGCCCCTTTCCCTATGGAGAGGTAAGCTAAACATGGTGGGGTGACAAAGCTTCGGCAATGGGACATGAACTGCTTGTACAGGAATTTCAACAGCTTGGGTAATTGTCCAGAGTGTCCTTCCTCTTCTGCCTTTCAGATAACAGCTACCCCTTGCTCAGCCTGGTACATAAAGGTCTGGCCCCCTGCCTCCAGGCAGTCCAGTGGTGGAGGAATGTAAATAGAAATAATCCTGGGGAGTGGTTATTGTCATGCTTCTTGTGACCACACTATCCCAAGAGGAGAGAAAGGTTTGAATAACATTCTTCTGCAGCTATCTCACATTGCACCAATGAAAATGGTATAATATCCCATCCCATTGACAAGTGCTTTGGGAATGCCAATTTTGTCTCTGTATTTCTGCCAATGAAGAATTGGATCATGGAGAAGAATTGCAACTATGGGAGTTTCAGAACCCCTGCAGGACTACAGGTTCCCCATTATTGAGTAAAGTCTATGTTACCCAGAATAGAAGTGCATTACCATGCAGACATGCTTAGTTAGCACTGCAAAAATGCAAGCTTCCCCCAGAGCTGTGTCTGTCACTCACAAGGAGCTGCTTTGGGTTCGGCGACATGGAAAGACAAGCTATCACGAGCAAATTAACTTCACCTCTGTCTTCATCTAGATCAGGCTTCAGCAATCCGGGTGAGACCTCATCTTTTCCCACCCTCTCCACATGGCTCAATGTTATCATTCAGAGGTTAGCATGAGTTCACTCTCCTGTAATGGACTCTTTCACTTTAAGTGTATGTTAAACTAATATTGACCTTTGCAAAGTAAAACAGAATCCTATATTTGTGCTCAAATGACTGAAACTTCAACGGACATGAAAAGAGAGGATAAACCATCTCAGCTTTCTTCTTGCATAGAGACTCTTTCTGGGAGTTAGTCACTTTTATATACCAGGCAATAAATGAAAGACATGCTCTGCCTACTCTTCAGCCAATTGATTGGCATATAAGCAAAATTTTCACACGCACATGCTTCATTAAACAATGGTACAAACTCCATGAAGCCAAGCACAGGGCCTTGGGCAGTGGTGTGTTGGTTACTCATGATTGCCAGTGTGATGGAATTTAGAACCATAGAGAAAACAAAGCTTCAGATATGTCTTTGAGGGATTTTTCTAGATTAGGTTGAGGTGAGAAGACACATCTTAAAAGTGGACAGCATGGTGTGAGGTCCTGAATTGCATAAAAAAGAGAAGGTGAGCTGAGTACCAGCGTTTATCTTTCCTCTGCTTCCCGATACAATGTGACTAGCTGCCTCCTGCTCAGGCTGCCGCATCTTCTCTTCCCGTGATGTATCATCGGAAACCCTGAGCCAAAATAAGCCCTTTCTCCCTTAAGTTGCTTTTGTAGGATATTTTGTTGTAATGAAAAGACAAATAAACAATACAGGTGGAGACATCCAGAAGTCAAGGTTGCACAAGGGTAAGTGTTCAGAATGGTACCAGGGATGACTCCTGGAAAATGGTGTGAATAGAAGACCTGGGGAATGACAACCAGTAGCTGTATGTGGCTGCAGTAAGAAAGGATCTGGGAGCCTAGTAAAAGCAGTAGCTACAGAATCATTAATGAAGATGCACATATGTGGATTCCATACTTGTCCATAAATACAAGTTAGCAGATATCCTCAATTAGCTACACAGAATCATGTTTATTTTGCATGTTCTACTCCAATCAAACAGACCAAAACAAACAAACAAACCAACAAACAAAAACCCAAAAAACCAATACTTGTAGACAAAGATCTCAAACACACACTATAGACAGAATTTCTGCATTTCATTGGTGGAATAGATAGGTGTCAACCTAGAACATGAATGTGTAGTTGATAGGGGAAGTAGGGTATCTATTCAAACTCTGGAAAGAGCAGTAAACGGGACTTGAAAAGAAAAAATGTTATCTGGGAGCCACCTGAGCCATCTCTGCTCCTCTGTGTGCGAATGTGATCATTTTGCTGAATTCTGTTCAGGGCTCTTTCCCCCACTCATATGTGGGCGTTTGACATAGCATCCATTTCTATTTGACAGCCTTCCCAGGTGCCTCGCTTGTCTCAACTCTGCCCATCTTTGTGCCGCCTACCTGGATCCACTCCTTGTAGGAGTCTTCTCCTGGAGTCCACCCATTTTCAGGGTAGTTCAGGCGGGAGCGCTCTACAGACCAGTTGGTGCCATACTGTGAAGATGCAGTGATCTGGTCAGAATGGATCTCTCCAGATTCCATGCCCAGAGCCTCCATACACTTGAAATCTGCAGACAAAATACGAAAGGCTAAAGACAAATCTTAAATTTAATGTGGCAAACTAAAGAGTTCATTCATGGCCTAGGGAGATGGTTAAGAAAATGTTAGGATCTGCATTTGATCCTCTTAGCACTCAAGTAAAAGGTAACTGGACCTGTGATCTCAGCATTGAGAGCCAGATACTGGGGCTTGCTAACCAGTCTAACCAGTCCATAAGCCTGGTCTAGATTCACCGAGAGATTCTGTCTCAAAACATAAGGTGGAAATTGATTGAGAAAGAGACACAGCTTTATGTAAACCTCAGGCTTACATACATACATACACACACACACACACACACACACACACACACAGAGAGACAGAGACAGAGACAGAGACATAGAGACAGAGACAGAGACAGAGAGAGACAGAGAAAGCGACAGAGACACAGAGACAGAGACAGAGGCAGAGACAGAGACAGACAGACAGACAGAGACAGAGAGAGACAGAGAGAGAGCACTTGCAGAGTTCATTAACTAAGTCTGACAAAATATGCAACGTGGGATTACTGGAACATGGCACCTGTAATTATGTTTTCCTAAATGCAGATATTTCAAAACAAGGTTATGAATGTCAGCACAGTTATTACTAACTTTCCCATGAGGGTTAAGGTTGACAAAAATGCTATTTGAAGTGGAGGGATGTGGTATGGTTGACAGAGTGCTTGTGCAGTGTGGTCTCCCTACATAGGTCTCATGTCAGCACTTTGTAATCTGATGAGGTGGGGCATACCACCTATAATCCCTGCACACTGGGGGTAGAGGCAGAAGGACCAGGAGTTTATGGAAGTGACCCTAGTTGAGATTTCCTAGCAGAGGATATGGAGATTGACATAGACACCTCCTGTAGCCAGGTGGGACTTCCAGTAGAGGGAAGGGACCATCAACTCACCCATAGAACTTTCAACCCAAAATTTGTCCTGCCTACAAGATGCACAGGGATAAAGATGGAGCAGAAATTGAGGGAATATCCAACCAATGACTGGCTCAACTTGAGATCCATCCCATGGAAGACAGCCAACCCCTGACACTATAAATGATACTCTGCTATGCTTGCAAACAGGAACCTAGCATAACTGTCTCCTGAGAGGCTTCCATCCAGCAGCAGATGAAAAGAGATGGAGAGAACCACAGTCAAACATCAGGCAGAGCTCTGGGAGTCTTGTGGAAGAGTAGGGGATATGATTGAAGGAGCCAGAGGGGTTAAGGATACCACATGAGGCCCTACAGAGTCAACTAACATGGTACCATGGGGTCTCACAGAGCATGAACCACCAACCAAAGAGCATACAGGGGCTGGACCTAGGCCCCTTATACATTTGTAGTGGATGTGCAGCTTAGTCTTCATGTGGGTAACCTAATAATTGGGCAGGGAGGCTGTCTTTGACTCTGCCTGCCTTTGGTTCCCCTTCCATTAGCTGGACTGCCTGGTCAGGCTTCAGTGGGAAAGGATGCCTTTAGTCATGGTGTGATTTGTTATCCCAGGGAGGGCTAGTACCCAAGGGGGGCTTCCATTTCTATGGGGAGAAGGAGAGGTGGTAATGTGGGAAGGATTTGTGAGGGTGGAACTGGAAGGAGGGTGGGGGGCTGTGATTGGATTGTGAAGTGAATATATAACTTAATAAAAAAAATAAAAACATGACAAAAAATGTAAAAAGAAATCCTGCTTTTACACATCCTACTTTTATTTTATAAGAAAACGGCAGTGAATTCCCTGGGGTCTCCCATAGTCAAGTGCCCTTGTGTGTGACCGCCCTGCGTATTAGCTACCACTGGTTGGTTCTGCCAGAATCCATCCTGTGGTTCCTGACACCTGTGCCTTTGAGGTGCCGGGGAGGCCTCCAGGTCACCCCTCATTGTTTCCATGCAGTGTGTAGTCATTTTCCACTTCCCTAACTGCAGAGACTCACACATAATTTTATGGAGGAAATACACCAAACAATTTTTTTCCAATTGATACTTACACACAATTTTTATTTTTATTTTTAGAAAGAGACAAATCAAACACTGGGTATTACAGTTCACTGAACATTTCTTTAGTGTTTTGTGTGGCCTCAGGTGTGTGAGAAATAATGGGCAGTGTTTACTACAGGGCTTTATGAGATGAACAAATACTGACCTTCAGAGATGCTGCTCTGCAGCACACTGTAGTTTGCTGAGAAACCTTCTTTTGCTATTGCGCTGTCAGTGTAAAAGACCATGGATAGAATGCCTGAAGAGGAGCGGATCCGGCCAGGAGTTTTCTGTCCACAGTAACGCCCAATGTGAGGGCCAACTGGAAAAGTAGAAGTACAGAGAATGTCAGATTTCCTCTACAGCAGATGCAAAAATAACCACTCAGAAGGACAAGTCTTGGCAGAACACAAGGATAGCTGTCACCTAACGTGAGTGTCCCCTGGTTAACTGGTGGATAGTGCATGTTCTGGATGAATCTGTGCAGAGGACTTGAGAAGATGCTCAGAGGAGCATTCGCAGGACAATCATATTCCCCAGCTAGCACTGGAATGGAACAGGCTGGGGAGATAGTTCAGTGCCACAAAGACCTGAGTTTAAATTCCCAGCATCTACATACAAAGCAAACATGGCAGCTCAGTGGTAATCCCAAAGCACAGTAGGTAGAGTCAGAGACTCAAAAAGAAAGTTGGTAAGTGAACTCTGTATTCCATGACAGATCCTCCCTCAGAAAATAAAGTGGAGAGCAATAGAGGAAGACACTCAAATGGCAGCTTCTGGCACACACACATGTGCCTGTACACACATGTGCACTCCTATCACATACATGAGAACATATATTATACTCATGTAATACACACACACACATGTATATATGTCTACACACACACACACACAAACATAAAATCAAATGAAACAAAAGCAAAACAGATGACCCCTGAGGAATGCTAACTGAGGCTGTCCTTGGGCCTTCATACAAGTAGGCTAACATGTGCACACACATAGAACGTGCTTCAGTTGAAAAGAATGCAATTCAAGCCATGTGGTGGTACCTTGGTATTCACCTTCAGTCTAAACTGTCTCTACAGCTCAGTAGGAAAGGTTCCAGTTAGGAAAAGTCCAGGCATCTCACTTCTCCTTTACCCAGAGGAGAGCCTGGAGATACTTATCATCCCAAGAATCATCCAGGGCCACACAACCCCAATTTCCTTCTTTACTCCACTATGTAGCCCTGGATTCTAAACCACTCATAGTACACACAAAACATTCTTCAAGGCTGTGCCCAACAACTGATAGAAAATTCTAACCATTCAAAACTTAGAAACTATAAACACAATGTTTTATATATGATCAAAAGGAATTAAAAATGTGTTTTTCTGATTTCTGACAGTTTTTAACTCTTCCAAATCCAAGAATGAGTGTTGTACTATACTGTGGTTAATGGCCAAGAAATGGCCCCCAGTAACAATTTGTACCCAGCAGGAGATATGTTTGCCTTAGGCCATGAATGACCCCCCCCCCCCCACAACACTGACTAATTTGTGTTAAAGTCAAATTCTGATTTGGCTTGGTGTAGCTGTGCCTCTGCTGAAATGTTTTAGCCCAACTTGGCAATGAGTCACTTAGTGCAGAAGCTCCTAGCAGAACAGAGCAGTGGGACCTCTCCACTGATCTCCTCAGATCAACAAAACAAGAACATAGTCGTTTTCTCTCTAGTATATATATTTTTTTATCTCGCATATGGTAAAAACATCCCAGATGGCTTGAATTTTGAAGGACAGTCTGGTGTGGACCATTTTTCCTTCTTAGAAAACCATTGTTTTATGCCCTCGAGCTACTAGTCACTGCCTCATTTAAGGATCCCAGGAGGTAGACTTTTCCCTGTTTCCTAGGGTGGAGGGAGAGGTCTTCAAAAGGGACGTAGGTCTTCAAGGACCATGCATGTAGCCTGTGCAGAAGGCACCTGATGACTCGTGTATCACTGCAAAAGTGAACCCCACAAGAGCTGGTCTTTCCAAAGCCCCAAGAACCACCAACTTTAGTGGGAAGTCAATGTGAAAACTTTAGACCCTTGGCTGACAGGTTTTCAGTTTGATCAGTCCTCTCAAACGAACCAACTAACTGAGGTGTTGTATATATTTCAGTTTATTTTTGCTGTTGTCTTTGAAAAAAGGTTTAATATCTGTCCTACAATGGTCTCAAACTCACCACGTAGCTGACAATGACCTTGACCTTATGATATTTTATTTTCACCATTAGAATCACAGGAGTGTTCCACTGTGCTTGGTAATATACAATGGGGATCGAACCCAGGCCTTCCTTAGATAAGGAAAACACACCTACCAACTGAGCACAATGCCCAGCTTTGACGCAATACTCTTTTTATATACATGAATCGGGGCTTTGTGTATGCTAGGTAAGCACTCTACCCATTCACCCTCTCTTCATGGTTCCCACTCATTTAAATTCCATCAGTGTGGCTTCATAATCTTTTTCTTTAGTCTGTGGGCAAACTTTTACAGTCCTAATCCTTGGAGTTGTTCCTTGATCGCCACAGCCCCTGACCTTCCCGATCAACACTGGTGGGGGAATCCCTGGCAGCCATCTTCCCCTTTCCCTATCACCCCATTCCTTTGGGGAGGGTGGCAGGGAGAGTCTCTTTGAAAGAGGAAACAGAAGAGAACTTGTCTAATGCAGACTCATAATTTAGAGAGTCTCCATGAATCCTCAGCCCACTATGCATTACTCTGAGTATATGATCACTTGATATGTTCAAAGTCATCAACCCGACTGAATTCAAAGGCTGTGCTCTCTGCCATCACTCCTTAATCTAGAAACTTGGTGTTTACCACCAGGAAAACACAAGAGTATCCCAGGAGGGAGGGTAATAATGATCCTTTAAAGAGCACCACATTGGTCAATAGCTTTGAATGTTGCAAAAGAGAACTTTGTTACATTTGCCTCAGAAAATGGAACTCTTACTGTTTCACTTCTTTTCAGTTTAATCTTGGCCTGGATTTCTTCTCCAAGTGCTAGCTCTTTGCCAGGCTTTCTTCATCCTGGATGTGAGGCCCTGCCACTAATTCAACGATTCTTTTCTTGGCCAAGGAGCTCCAGGTTGTCCATAATATATGCACAAAAACATCTTGCTGAAGCCAAGAACTCAGTTCTTTCCTTGCCTGGGTAGGAATCCCATTTTGGTCTGCAGTTATAAATGGGAGGCTTAGTGTCCATTCATCCTCTCTTCATGGTTCCCACTCATTTAAATTCCATCAGTGTGGCTTCATAATCTTTTTCTTTAGTCTGTGGGCAAACTTTTACAGTCCTAATCCTTGGGGTTGTTCCTTGATCGCCACAGCCCCTGACCTTCACGATCAACACTGGTGGGGGAATCACTGGCAGCCATCCTCCCCCTTCCCTATCACCCCATTCTTTTGGGGAGGGTGGCAGGGAGAGTCTCTTTGAAAGAGGAAACAGAAGAGAACTTGTCTAATGCAGACTCATAATTTAGAGAGTCTCCATGACTCACTGGTTTATAATGTTGGAAGCATACTGGGTAAATCTGCCTTCTGTCTTTTAGAACATTGCCCCCAGACAGATCTCTGTATGTCTCCTTAGGAGCCCTCAAGATACGAGAGTGTAAGGCTTTGGCGACAATAATACAAAGAGGTATTGAATTTTCGTGAGCAACAGGGGAACCTCAGCTTCGCAAGCTAATGCAATATTGATCTGAGCCAGGAGGACAAGGCACTCTCATGCGCAACATATGTGCTCATTTGTGTTTTATTTGAACAGGGCTACTGTTTTCTTCCTTTTTGTAATTGTGGACCTAAAGGCCAAAGAGATCACCAAACCCAGAAGTAAATTACTGAGGACTTTAGTAAGAGGGATATACAAGCTTTGAAAAGCAGAACCCTAGTTCTACCAGGTTGGATGTGAAGGTTAAAGGATGTCTGTCTTGCTTAGATGACAGCACCCCACTCCATTCATTCTTTCCAATAATCATAGCCCTACTGCAGACTAAAAATAATGGGGTCTTCTGTCTTCTTATATGAAGAAAAGCAACAATGAATCATATAGAGTCTTTGTTTCTTTGTTTCTTATTTGTTTGTTTGTTTCATTTTTTTGAGACAGCCTGGTACTTGGTGTGTTGCTTATGTGAACCTTGTACTCAGTAATCTTACTTAAGCCTTCCAAGTACCAGGATTACATATATAAGACTATGCCCATCTAAGGAGGTACTTTTAAAGTGAGAGAACTTTAATATACCAGAAAGGCATCATTTCATAGGCACTAGACAGGCCACTTAAGTATTCATAATTTATTAAGCATATCGGTAGAGAATCTCTAGAGTTTGCACATTTATTTCTATCATTGTAGTCTTACTAGGTTACTTTAAATGTAAAAGTAAATAAAAAAAAAAACAACAGCACTCATCTAGCGCTTAAGAAACTCATTCTTGACTCTGCTAATCACTTCTGCAATGTCTGTGACAACTAAGTTCTGATCTTTCTTCCCAGCTCCAGCAGAGAAGGCACAACAGTGGTGTGAGCTCCTTATTCCCTGATTCCATTGTCCAGTCCACACAAACATGTAGTATCTTTTGCAGAGGTAGGCTTGGCTCTCTGTACCAATCCCTTCAGAACTCGTGGATCCACTAAGCTTCCAGAGAATGAGAGGTGGAGAAATGTGATTCACAACCTGCATGCTTTGAATTCAGAGTTTTAGAGTAGACTGCTTTTCTTCAAAGTCAATTTGAGTCAATGGATAGCTTTCAATTACTTAGTCATTAATGATGCTTACGATAAGTTAGAGCATAAGGTCATGAGATGGCTAAAAGCCTTCTACACCTTTTGGATATTGTTTCTGGAAAAGATATCAGAGACTAAGAATCTATTGGGAGTTATGAGTTTTGAACTACCATGACAAAAATGTTTCTAGCGACACTAACAAAAAATCCAGGAGGGTCAGTTCCCATTTTCCCTAGAAAAGAAAATGCTGGAACTGTGCTGGTGTAGACTGGAGAAGGCCAGGTAACTATGAACAAACATACAAATGTACAGTTTTTGTGTAGCAAATGTAGTTCAGTTGATTTAGTGCTTGTCTAGTGCTCATGAAGCCCTGGGTTCAATCCCCATCATGGCATAAACCAAGTATGGCCATGTATGCCTGGAATTCCAGTACTGGGAAGATGAGAGTTCAAAGACATTCTCAGCTACATAGTAAGTTTGAGACCAGCCTGTACTACAAGAGACCCTGCCTCCAAAACAAACAAAATAATGACTTCTTTATATCCCAAAGCTAGTGTTCTCTGGAAAGGATTCAACTCTGCCACAGTTCAAACCATGGGTACATGAGGCTGGCAACTCATATTATTCTTAGTTTCGACACAGTGATTTTTGTAGAACCAGAAAATTACCACTTTAAGAAACCCTTGACACTAATAACAATGTGCCTCTTTCTAAAAGTATTCTAAATAAGTTAGGTGATGGGACCTCCTCCTCAGATGTCTTTTTAATTGAAAGTTCTAGAAAGGAAGGCAGCAAATTTGGGTTGTGAACAAATAAACCTATTATTATGCATTCTAACTATTGTTACCACATTATTATAATGCTGTTTTCCTAATTATCAGATTGAGTGCTTGGAAATCAATCAGTGCTATGTTTGGGAAAATCTCATTATCTAATGAAGGAAGATTTTCTATAAGATCTTTATATCCTTCGTCATAAGGTAAAAAAGAAAGAACAGATCAGACTAATGTTAACTTACTCATTCATTAAATGGCAGTATCAAGCTTCTCTAAAATTAAATTTTCTCTGCTGTTTGTGATAAAATGATTGGAATTTATATTTTTTCAAAACTATAAGCAGTTGCTCTCATATTTTACCTGATCATCACTTAGAATGTATCCAGCTTAAGAATATCATTCTACCATTTTAACAGTAGCTATACATCTTCAACTGCTGGCCATTGAGCTTTTTGAGTCATCCTTTCTAAGAGACGCAGTGTGTTTGTTCTCAAGGAAAATCTTAACAGGAAATTGGGTTAAGCACAATTTCAGCAGCACAGCTGCAACAAGTTCTTTCATAGTCTTCTCTTTGTTTGAAATTGTCATACCGATTTTTGCATTCACTTTTTAACTCTCCTGTAAGTTTCATAAATTTCCATGGCTATTTTCCAACCTCCTTCAAACCCATGCTCAAAATTGTCTTGTCTTATGCTGGTCTGGCTTGACTACCCCATTCAGAATGTCAACTACATCCTCTCTTCCTGATATGTCATCCCTTAATTCTGCTCTTCTGTCCATCTCTCATTTCTAGAATGAGTGACTTGATATAAGTGATGTTAAAGTAGTCAGGAAAACTATGTGTTGATCTCTAGGCAATCACAGAAATCACACAGAACTTTGGATAATCTTTCACAGACTCCACTGCTTGTGTACACAGTGAAGGAGTTGGGAGCCGTAGTTGGGAAAGCCTTTCTAATTACAGAAAATCCATCCCTGCCCTTCACAGTTACATTTTATTTTCCCTTTGCATTTTGGACTATTTTAAGAAATGATGTGTGCCTTGTAACATTTATAAAAGATTCCTCCTTTTTGAGGGATCTTTCCAGCTGCTCTTAGACGTTACCTTCAGGGAATCCATCCCAGATCTCCAGCCGGTCATATCGACAGAACATTCCTCCAGGAGGATTTGAGTCTTGCTCCAGGTCAAAACTTTCAAACTCCAGGATTATCTCAGACATCTTTGGGGCAAAGATGATGTAGGTGCACTCCAAGCTGTTGGGGTATTTTTCAGGGAACCCAGGGGACTTTATCACTCCAGTAGATGATGTATAGTTCTGAGAACATTCAGGCCCTGTGAGCAAGGGATAAAAGGGACATGATGAAAATTTCTCAACTTCACAAGAAGTGTGGTGAGAAGGCAGAGGGTTTCTAGGAAAAACCCACCACCATCTCCAGTCACTGCTTAACCATTCCTTAACAGTGACTTAAATGGTAAAGTCAGGCTAAGGTTTACTATGCTTACCATAGTATCCTATTTCTATGAAGTACTTAAAAAGCATCTAATGTTGCAGGCACACACACACACACACACACACACACACACACACCATGATATCAAGTATCATGAATACATACACACACACACACACACATACACACACACACACACACAGACACACACATATACATTCATGTGGGAACAATGACTAAGTAAGCTGCAGAAATCTTGACAGAGCCCTAGAGAAATAATTATAGCCCCTTCAAGCTCAGATCTTTAAATTTCAGGGCTGACAGCTCTTTATTGGTGAAATAGAACATTTATGGAGGTAAGGGAGAGAATTCAGCCAAGAGAGTTTGGGTTTCAGATTCCCCTGGCAGTGAGTCGGTCACTCTGCCAGATGTGACCTCTGTCTCTTTGACAAACTGAATGTGAAAGGTAATTCGTACATGGACCCCGGGTGACTGGCTCAGGCTGAGCAGTGTTGACACAGGTGCATGTCAACGTGTGGCAGTTAGCAAGGGCACCATAAACTGTGATTACAACCCTGATGCTAGGAGTCACCTGATATCAACACTGACACTATAACCTTCCTCCAGGTATCAGCTGTGGTGTAGTATACCACCCTAAATTTGTTCATTCAGAGGCATGTGCAGAAGGTCCATATTTACAATGTGTGATTTTAATAGCTGTTCAGGGTTATCAAGACTTTGCAAACTATGGTGATTTGTGATTGCAGAACAAGAGGAGGCGTATGTGCACTATGGGCTGACCTTGTTGTTAGATGAATGAGCAAAATTCCAAGTCTATGGCATCTAGCACCAATCAGGGTACGGCTGTCTACACAGCTGAAAAGTCAGCTTTCCCTTGTGGCCACCACTGCTCTGATCTTCAAGTAGCTACACTTAAAGCAGAGAAAACAGGACATCCCTTCTCCTTTAAAGAGTCATTTATTTTTATGTGTGTGAGTGTTTTCCTTCATGTAGGTATATTACAGAAATACCCAGTGCCCACAAAGGTTGAAACCCCTGGAATTGGAGTTATGGGTGGTTGTGAGCTACCATATAAATACTGGAAACTGAACTGAGTCCTTGCAAGAGCAAAAACTGCCCTTTACCACTGGGCTATCTCTCCTATCTCAAAAATGAGATCTTTTGAATCTTAGTATTGAATCCAAGAATGTTCAGATCCGCTTCTCTTTCCCTGCACCACTGGCAGTCTGTGGCTCACAGGCTACTGTAAGAATTCCAAGAGTTGATGAAGTAAGGTGACATATCAAGACAGTTCCTTGCATCTTTGTGTGCACGCGTACATGTCTCTGTGTATGCAAGTACAGTTAAGTCTGCATGCAGCAGCCAGAGATGCATGCAGGAGACCTTGATGTCTTTCCTTAGTGCCACCACCTGGATGCTTTGAGACAAGGTCTCTCATTTTTACTTGGACCTCACCCAGGGCTCACAGATTTGTTAGATTGGCTGGCCAGTGACCTGAATCTGGCTCTCCAAGCATGTTCCATCATGTCTGGCATTTTACTTGGGTGTAGGGGATCATGTTCCATCATGGCTGGCATTTTACTTGGGTGTAGGGGATCAAACTCCAATTCTTGTATTTGTAGGACAAGTGGTTTACTGATGGAGTCATCTGCTCAATGTGACACTGTTCTAAACTGAGTGGAAGTGCCCACAGACTTGACATAATTTCTTAGGCACCAAAGCCAGTTTTAGTGACTCAGGACAATAAGCCTAGTTTCCATCTGAGGCTCTGGGAGCTCTTTGGGGGAAAATTAGTTGGCTAGCACCTGAGTTAGATACTCACAGTTCAAGAGAGGAAGAGAACATGGCTTGTTACCTGGATACAACACACCTGGCCTTCCAAAATGATCTGGCTTGTTAAGAATGCCTCCCAAACTTTCTTACATGGGCTCAAGCTACTTCCACTCTGCCTCCAGATGTGTGATTATGGCTAAAACCTCCTGAATTTGTCACATTTTGCCAGGTTAGTTCTAGGTGAAGGTTTTCATTCCATTCTGAATGCTCTTGGAGCTTCTCAGACAACAGTGATAATGTCAACTTGAGTTATAAATTCACAAATAACATGAAATATATACAAAATATGTACATAGCCCATATATCATATACCATAATTATATATCAACATATTACATATTTTATATTAATTTATAATTGCATAGTTAATAAACAATAAATTCATGTATTTAATGAGGCATGATACTGGAAATCTTAGAATTTTACTTCCAAGATCCAGTGTTTTTTTATGTCTCAAACTCCTCCGTGAGGAAGAAACACTTGGTTAGATCTTTTAAGGCAAAGTACACAGAGAACTCCAATGCAGGTATTAATATATATCTTCTCCTGGGAAAGGTTAGCATGCCTAGAGGAGTTCAATGAGACAAAACAAGTTTGACCAGCATTGACTCCACTTTCAGAACTACACAATTTTCAACATTTCCACAGTGTCAGGCCACATCATGTACCCTTGGAAGGGATTTCAGGCTGGGTATAGCTCCATATAGCAGAGAAATCTCAAGGGGTTATTGGAGAGAACTGGGCTGAGCATCAGAAGATGTGGGCTCCATTCCTGCCTTGGTCACTGACACTGTGGAGCCTCGGGCATCTCTAAGCCATCCTTGTTTTCACAGGGCTCTGAGCTTTGGATTTGAAAAAGAAAATGATAATTTCTCACTTTCTCAACCATATACCAAAAATTTTTATTGTGTTTTGCTTTGTTGTTTTATTTTATTTTATTTTATTTTATTTTATTGAAGAGAGGGCCTCAAAGAATGCAGACTAGCCTGGTACTTGGTTTGTAGCAGAGGATGCTCTTGAGCTTCTTGTATTTTTGCCTTCATCTTTCAAGTGGGATTGCTATATAGTGCATGTGTTCTACCAATTGAGCTGCAGCTCCAGCCCCAAATGATTGATTTTTTTTGTTTTATTTTCCTTTTTTACTGTTATATAAGTTGGCTCCATTGAAAAAATGCCTCCTCCACAGGAGACAGTGGCAGGAGAGGGTTCAGGGACTCCATAGGACCTCCCAGGACTGAACAAGAGTGAGGCTAGCCTGGAAGCCAGTGAGTTGCAAGGGGGACAGTGCTTGTTCACACAAATTTAGAGGTGCACCATGTTTTATGTGGCTACAAAAAATCACATCTAGATATTAATGACAAAGATGGGGTAATTAGAACTATGAAGTTTTCTTGGAGTTATTGTTAGATAGGGCCCTCTGTTTCCTAGGAATTTAGCCTCAATTTGTGGCTGAGGATGATGGTGAAAATTCTGCTACTCCTCCTTCAATGATCAAGCAACATTATACACCATGCCTAGCATACCTCATGTTGGGAATGGAACCTAGGGGTTCCTTCATGTTAGGCAGGTACTCAACCAATATTCCTCTCTGATTCTTGTTAAATATAGAGAGCCTTAATTACATAGTCTGTACCAAGCACTGCCATTTATCCACTGACACTGAGATCCATAGAAACTGTTATGATCCATGCACTATGGAAGGTTCCAGACTCCTTCCATAGTGGAGCTGCTGGCCCAGGCCAGCAAGCAGGACAGCAGAAGAGTAACAGGCTGGAGGTGTGCATGTCTCAGAGAAGGATCTTTAGATGAGTGTTGAGCTACTGGCCCAAAGTTCCAACATCTGGCAGAGCAGATGTAAAGGAATATCAGGGCTCTAGGGAGAGAATCAGGGTGGTCCAAGGTGACTAGGGGGGAAAGGTGAAGAGGGGCTAAGGCTGCCAGGCAGGACAGTCCTTGGTTTCAGCTCTTGGGATTAGAAATAGCAAATTCTCATTCTTGTAATCCACTGCCCAAAAACCTCAAAGCCAGCATCTAAAAAATTAATTTCCTGGTTGCATTAAACTATGATCAGTATAATCCACATGTTTTTTAGAAACTTTTGAAGTTGTTGAGCCCCGAAAGAAGTGCTGAGTTTTAAGAAGATCAGATATCTATGAGTTCTGTTTCATTAAATGACTTCTGAGAACTAATATATATCTATGCATGTATTTTGTGAATATTTTTTATGCGGACTATAGGTGAAATAGTAAAAAAGTGGGTTTTTGAACTTCTCAAATAGAAGAAAAGTATTGGAAAATAAAGTATATGTTACATAGGGGAAATTTGAAGATAGTAAGAAAATCATTGGTAAATATATGTATATAGAGTACACTTGCATATACACTCTGTATAGATACTCTATACTGTATATAATGTATACACACAGAGGACAACTTGGGCATGTGCACAGAAAAGTCGGGTTAACTAGAAGTGCTTCCTGAGAAAAGAGATTGAGGCCAGGCTTTCTAAAAGGTCAAAGTGCAATTTGGAAGATTACAGAGGCCTGACCCTTGAAAGAATCAGCTCATTTGTAGTTGTTGTAACAGTTCTTCTAGAGCATAGGTCAGTGGCAGGTGTCAGAATTACATGTTTCTGTTCCATCTGAACCTACATGCCTGGGCTGGGTTCCACTGATGAGGAAACTGATACTCCAGCCATCCACGCTAACAGGCAGTGGCAGAAGTGAGTGTCACACTCTGATCAGCGATAGTCCTGGAGCAGAAGGCTCAATGTCCTAAGTGACAGTTAAAAGTAGATGAGGGCAAAGGCTGCTCAGGCTCTGTCCAGCATCCAGCAGGATCAAACTTAACCCAGCAGGATTGGTTATAATGACAGGTGCTTGGTGGCCCATGGAGAGACCTCAAATAGGACTAAACTACATTGGCAACAGCACAGTTTTGGTCTACTTGGTGGTTTGTGGAAGTCAACTTAGAACGAAGATGTAATTTTCTGAGTCTGTTGTATGAGACTGAGAATAGGCAACACGTTAGATACAGGGAATGACAAGAGACTAGACTAATAGTGCTTAGGGTGTGGGCTCTGATGGAGGACTATGAAGAATTCTCAAGTCAGCAATCCCTCCTCCTCCCCTTCATATCTCTCTCAACTACTTGCAGATCATTCAGAAATACTGAAAATGAAAGTCTGTTTTTACTCCTTTTCTGATACCTATTGCCTCTGATGATATCATATATAAGAAGTGAAGCACATGTGAATGTATGTGTGTACACATACAGATAGATGATACTGTTTGGATAACAAGGCATACAACTTTCAATGCAAGAAAACTTGGATCCATGTAGTCAGGGATTCATATGTGTGTGTAGGCCACAATCTTAGGTATTACTCTTTAAAATTTTTAAAAAATATTTATTATTATAATTATAATTAAGTACACTGTAGCTGTCTTCAGACACACCAGAAGAGGGCGTCAGATCTCATTACAGGTGGTTGTGAGCCACCATGTGGTTGCTGGGATTTGAACTCAGGACCTTTAGAAGAGCAGTCAGTGTTCTTACCCCTGAGCCATCTCTCCAACCCCCTAAATTTTTATTTTCTGAGACAGGTCTCTCACTAGCTTATTAAGTAGGCTAGGACATCTGAATAGTATGTTCCAGGGGTCCTACTCTCTTCAGCTCCCCACTGCTAGGATTACAGGCATATACCACAACATCTTGATTTTTACAAGGGTGTTAGGAGTTCAACTCAGGTCTTCATGCTTGCAAGACAAGCACTGTACTGTCTGCCTAGTCCTGTGCTTACATATAATTATGCAAGAAGTTATTTCTACACAAGGCAGTGTTAGGCATCTTTGAAATGTAAAGAAGTCATATTGATGGTTTCCAAACTCCCAGTGGTTCTTCCTGCTGTGGGATATGGGCTCTAGTTCCATTGCTGACCCAGAATAGCTTAGGTTTTTGACATTGTTTTGACACTAGAAAAAAACTAGATTTTTTTCTCCTATTTAAACTTTCTCCTGCATTTCACAACATGTTCCAGACCTAAACCAATGTTTATGGATTGCCAAGGAATACTGGCCAACTTAAAATTTTAAGTAGCAGAAACAAATAAATTTTAATACAAGAGGCATCTGCAGTGGTCTCCAGATACTTCACAGTGCTAGGTGTTAACCTGTTTCAGATTGAATCTGGAATGTTCCCAGATTGGTTTTATAGGAAGGTGGTGGACTTTTAGGGAAGTCATCTAGTCATTGTGTGTGTGTGTGTGTGTGTGTGTGTGTGTGTGTGTATGTGAGAGAGAGAGAGAGAGAGAGAGAGAGAGAGAGAGAGAGAGAGAGAGAGAGAGAGAGATCTTTGAGAGTGGTTATAAGATGGTAAGCTTTCTGTTTTTATCAGGCATGGCCATAACCCCTCAAAATTGGAAGCCTGTGAACTGTCAGACAAATAAAAGTATTAACCATAGATTTAAGGTAAAAGAGACTAACTGACCTGGCTGACACAAAAGAAATCAAGTTTTATGGCTGGGGATGTGGTTCAGTTGGTAGAGGGCTTGCTTGGCCTGTATAAAGCCTGTGGCTACTTCCCTAGTGAGGTATATAACTGTGTACAGGGCCACACAGCTGTGATCCTCGAACCCGTACCCAGCAATTGGAAGCAGAACCATCAGGAGTTCAAGGTCATCCTTGGTGACATAGCAAGTTAGAGACCAGCTTGGGTTAGAGATCTTGGAAGAGGGGGGAGGGAGAAAGAAAGGGAGGAGAAGGAAGAAACCCCAGTAATATTTTAGCTTATTTCTGAAAAAA
>NW_022196905.1:266986126-267046824 GCF_008632895.1 Mastomys coucha | reverse complement strand
AAAAAAAAGAACCAATGCCTGTCAGAGAATTCAATGTGATACATTCTCTCTTTAATCAACAAATTTTAGGGGGGTACCTTTAAAACAAATACTATTTTTGAGTACCTTTGATCCATTTCAAACACACTTCTGCCACACCATGGATATATTTACTTCATTCAAAATATTTTCCAACATTTTCTAAAAGGGAAAAATCAAATTCTTTATGAAAGGATGGACCATGACCTTCATCTGTCTTTTCATATGATCTCTTGGGAATTCAAACAACACTACAGAATCATTTAGTCATTCTTGTTCTTATGTAAGGTACTTACCTCTCTTGAAGATTTCATAACGGATGGAAAACCCTGCCCCATGCGTCTCGTAGTCAGAGACAAACTTGATGAAGAGAAAGGGCCCTGAAGACACCACAGGAGAAGGTGCGATCTTCCCACAGAACTTCCCCCACAGCCGTCCGCCTTCATTCTCTCCGTCGATCACTTCCACATAGTCATACCTTGCAAACGAGAAAGGGAGGTGTCGTGAGGCGGAGAGGAATTTTGAGAAATTTCACATTTTGAGAAATGTAACAGCTGGTATGATCTGTCGGGGGTGCGTGGGGGGAATGCACCATCTGCATTTACCACTGCTCAGCACAGGGGGACAAAACAGTGAAATGCAATAATTAAAATGGACTGTACTGCCTGTGAGCATTATCAACAACACAGAACCATTGAGAATAATGGTGTCCATTATACTTGCAGACAATGTCGGTTAAAGTAACCAATTAACAAGAAAAAGCAAAATCTCTGAAGCACAATTCTCTATTATTAAGTAGTGTTGCTTTGTCTGTGGTAGGGGTGTCCCGTGCATAATGTGGGACATTCTTTTCAAACTGCGAGCTTCTCTTATGAATTCAGAATGTCCCCTTGGCTAGAGTGCCCCATGAACAATACTTTGATTTCTGTGAGAGACCTTCTAAACATATGGCCACAGAATAATAAACAGATTCTTCACTATTTAATGCCATTCTGCACAACTCCAGTCTTCTGAGAAAGGACTCTCTCTTTAGCCACATTCAGTGGTTGAGACAGAATACCTCCCCAGCCTACACGAGTGTCACAAAGCATGATTTAAACTGAAAAAGGGGGGATATGTAAAATTGGAAAGTAACTTTGTTTATACTCACTAGTCAGAATCTTTAAAGGGATATTGTTGGAGAAAGAAACTCCAGAATTGTGAAGTCATCAAGGAAAACCCAGGCTTGGTAATCATACTGACAGGACTAACAGCGGTGAAAAGATCAGACTGAGTCAATGTGTGCTCAGAGCTCAAGGATCTTAAAAAGGCAGAAAATGACCAGCAGGAAACACAGGTGTCCCTGAGTAGGGGAAATTTTCCATTGGCTTAGTGTTTTGTTTTTCAGTCTTTCTTTTGTCTTCCTTTCTTCAATTTTTTAAAAATGCATGTGTGTGTCTGTGTGTGTTTGGGTCAGAGGTCAACACTAGATATCTTTCTTTAAGAGCAATCCATTTTATTTTTTTGAGACAGGCTCTCCTACTGAGCCTGGAGTTCACTGATTTGGCTGGACCGGTTGGGCAGTGACTGAGGTCCAGGCCCCCCATCTTCACCTCCCAGTGTATGTGGTTGCAGATACATAATGCCACGCCTGGCTTTGTATGTGGTTGCTGGAGGTTTAAATTTGGATCTTCATGTTTGTGCACTGAGCACTGTGCCCAATGAGCCATCTTCCTAGCCCTTTCATTCTTACTAAGCCACCACCTGGGAGTCAGATAAACCTGCTTGATTCGTCTTCATTTTACTCCTAGAACTCACACAAAACAGTTGCAACCCATTTATTTCAAACCTCAACTTGCTTTTAAAATCCCGGGCTATATTCATTTCATGCCCCTGGCTAAAATATGGCAGTCACATAAACTATAGTTGGCAATTTAAAAGAAATCAAGTGAAGGAAATCTTCATGATGGCTGTGCAGTCGCTAACAAACTTTCTTCAAACTGCCAGGACCCATGACTTATGTCTACAGAAAACCCCTGGAGACAACCACCAGGATGATATCACTGCTTAGAGTGGACAGCTCAAGGCTCTCTAAATTAAAGATGACATTACCTCATCAGTTAAGATTGTCTGCCAGCTTTGTGTATCTCAAGAAGAAAATAAAGCTGGCATTGATGGAGCTAAGCATTAACATATGTGAATTATTGTCCAAACACCATTTCCCTTGTTGAGTCTGTTATTTCAGTAGTAATCACGGGGCCAGCTAACACCTCTAATATTACTGTCCCTTTGTGAAATGTGGAAATACACTGAGGAATCATTCCTTTCTCCATCCTGGTAGAGAATTTTTTATTTACATGTTTAAAAGATAAAAGAGGAGGGGGAGGTGAGAGAGAGGGAGGATGAGGAGGGAAATATATTTAAAACTCAAGCCAAGTTTCAGAGGTACCAGCAACCTTGGAAGAACAAGTCTGGACCCACCACAGCCTCTCCAACCAGTCTTTATGGAATGATTTCTTTCATGTACTGCTCCACTGACAAGAAAGGCCTGCAGGCTCTGCCCCGCGCTTTCTTATAATCTAACTGTGATTTGAACTGCTTGCTGTGTTTGGTCTGGCCACCGTACACCCAGCTTTGCAATATAAGCTTTCACTCCAATCTTGACATGGTATGAATACTAAGCAACTAAATCCTGGAGCATGCTGCCTTCCAGGCACAAATAAGAGAGGTGGGGCAGGCACTGTGAAGAAGGAAGGGCATTTCTGTGGGGAGGGCTTTCTCCCAGGTATCAGAGTGCTCAGCTAACCATTGCCAGGATATTGCAAGAGGAGAGAGAGCTAGTATTTTAATTCATACATTCTCTGGTAGTAAATACCAGGCCCTCCCCTTGGCAACTGTAAAAGCTATTTTTAAAAGTGTGAGGGGTATGAATTAGAATCCCTTCCTAGCAAGAGATAAGCCATAGCCAGTGCCAAGTTTAGGAAACTGAGTTATTCAGGGATACTATAGTCACATTTGGATGCTGGAAGGCTGCTGGCATTTTAGCACTCCCTTCAAAGTACTACCCAATCAGGTCCAAGCAATATAGGAAATGAGGTTCTTGCACACACACACACATTCAGGAGAGTGGATCCTGCCCAAGTTGTGAGGGTAACATCACCAAAGAAGTGAAGAGGAGGCAGCTTGCATCTCCCTCTGGAGTTGACACCAGCCCTGCTCCCCGCCGTTTTCCCTGTCAGACACCATGCACAGAATGAAGCTGGTGGGCCAGTTTCCTTCCCCAGAATACCAAGGCAACTTACCCAGGCCTCACTGGCCTTGTGCCCAGGATCCCAAGTTTGCAAATTTTGACACTCCCTCCCACCACCACCCCCTCCCCACCCCCCAAAAGGCTGTGCATTGCTCTGCTGCTGCTACCAGTGAGGCAACCAACCTTGCTTGGTTGGATTTTCAGGATTCTCAACTGAGACACATGGCCCTGCAGAATGAGAGAGAGGAGAGAGAGAGAGAGAGAGAGAGAGAGAGAGAGAGAGAGAGAGACCTGTTTGGCATTTGCTCCAGCAGCTAGGGGAAGCCTTGAAAACTTACAAGAGGAATCTAAATTATGAAGCCACCGAGAAAGCTTCCTCTGGAATATGGATTTTCCAGGTGACTAGGGAAGAGGTCATCCTTCCACCTGGGGTTCAGGAAGCAGGCTCCTTCTGTCCCTGTTCACATTGTCGATGTGATGTGGCCCCTTGCTTATTGCAAAGAAAATGTAAACTTTATTTATCTTGAGATCCTGAATCCCTGCCTTGAATTCACAGTTTGCTCTTAATCCTCCCATGTTTTAAATGTTAGACTTACAGGTATGAGACACTATGTCCAGTCTAGGGAATGTAAACTTATAGTGGGTTTTAAAAAATTATTCAGAAGGCAATCAACCTTCTATTGGAATCCTCTATCTTCAAACTCTTCCCTGTGTGGCTGAGCAGATATGTATTTTCTGCAAAAGCAACACAAAGATCCATATAGTCTTCTGCAATTAAAAGAGATACTCCCTGTCTTAGTCAGGGTTTCTATTCCTGCACAAAACATCATGACCAAGAAGCAAGCTGGTGAGGAAAGGGTTTATTCAGCTTATACTTCCACATTGCTGTTCATCACCAAAGGAAATCAGGACTGGAACTCAAGCAGGTCAGGAAGCAGGGACTGATGCAGAGACCATGGAGGGATTTTACTTACTGGCTTGCTTCCCCTG
The DNA here is from genome assembly GCF_008632895.1 of Mastomys coucha. Lineage (NCBI taxonomy): Eukaryota > Metazoa > Chordata > Mammalia > Rodentia > Muridae > Mastomys > Mastomys coucha. The sequence goes on along the minus strand of NW_022196905.1, from coordinate 267,042,587 downwards.
GCTTGCTCAGCTTGCTTTCTTATAGAACCCAAGACTACCAGCCCAGGGATGGCACCACCAACAAGGGCCCTCACCCCTTGATCACTAATTGAGAAAATGCCTTACATCTGTATCTCATGGAGACATTTCCTCACCGAAGCTCCTTTCTCTGTGATAACTCCAGCTTGTGTCAAGTTGACACAAAATCAGCCAGTATAGTCCACAGGTGCTGAGTTACAAGGTGACAGCTGACAGATCTATCCTTCATTGTTCTTGGCCTTAGACTCTAAGCCCTTCACAAGTCATAGTCCTTTGTCTGTGTTAATCCCCCAACCTTACCCTACCTGGTGAAATATCTCTAATCCTAGTCATCCATGAGAAAAAGAATAAAGATTTATTTCTAAAAATTTCTGCAAGAGTGATGATGGTATGCAGGCCATAGTGGTATATGCTTTTAATCCCAGCATTTCAGAGGAAGTGGCTTGGTGGATCTCTATGAGTTCCAGGCCAGCTTGGTCTACAAAACCAGTTCCAGGATAGCCAGGACTACTATATAGAGAAACCCTGTCTCAAAATAAATAAATAAATAATAAAAAAGAATAGCCAAGGGACTATTTCCCTTTTCTTCTGTGGCTTTAGAAAAATGGCCAACTTTTCTTCTGGAAAGATTAGATTATGGCTTTAGAAAAATGGCCAATGAGCATACTGCGTCACTGAAGAATGGCTCCGGGCACTTTAGAGGTATATAGCAATGAACAGATGAGGAACAAGCCACACTTATGCTAGGTTTTCTCAGAAGACTACAGATGACCCATGGTGCTGTGGAGGAGCCGCTATTTGAAGGAAAGCCAATCCTCTATGGGGCATTTTCTGATACAGAGAGCTACTGGGCCCAGATACCATCTTCTTCTACCTTTCACACACCCTGGAGCCAGTAGGAAGTGAGACTTGAAGGATGTTTGTCTTTCTGATCTTCCAACAGGATCATCCCCTCACTCCTGACAAGGGCACAAGCACCAAGGAGAAATCTGATTCCCAACATTGCTCCCTCCCTAAATTGTGAAGAAACATGGAGAGATCAAATCCCAACTTCAGCAATAAGTTTCTGTGTAGTGCTGGGGTCTTTTGAACAGGCTTTATAATCATACCCAACAACCTGTACAGTACTGCTGAATGACCATCTAAGAATGACCTGAAATATACTTCAAAAAAGAACGAATCTCCCAGAGAATTAGGAAGAGCATTGAAAACACTTGGTGGAGAAGCTGCACACATTTGTCTGCATGCTGGCTTGGAGCAATTTCATGTGAGAGCCATTCCCCAGCAATTCTGGCTGGCTTCCAATGTCCTAAACAAAACATTTGAACAATCTTATGATGGCCATAGCCTCTTTGGTAGTTAAAAATTAAAATTATTTTTTAGAAATCCATTTTAGGGAAACAGTCTAGAACAGTATTAAATATTTACATGCATTCATATTATGAGGTGGTTATTAATGTTTTCAACAATTGCATTATGTGGTGTGTATATGTATATGTGAGTGGGAGTGTACTTGCCTGTACATGTATGAATGGAGGCCAGAAGTTGACGCTGGGTGTTCTCCTATACAGCTCTCTCACTGAACCCAGAACTTATTTGTTCTGATTTGTCTAGACTGGCTGGCCAGAAAGCTTCACAGATCCTCCTGTCTCTAGCCTCAGTGCTGGGATTACAGGCTCCATCTTTGGTTCTTTTCTATTGCTGGAATAAAACACTATGACTAAAGTAATTTATAAAAGATGGCATTTAATTTGACTTATGGTTTCAAAAGATGATGGTGGACTCTAATGGTAGGGATGGAGGCAGGAGTAGCGGAGGGCTCACATCTTGATGCACGACTGGGAGACAGAGAGAACACACTGGAAATAGCGTGAGTCTTTTGAAACTTCATGAAACCTCACAGCCTGCCTCCAGTGACAAGCCTCCTTCAATAAGACCATACCTCCTAATCCTTCCCAAGAAGTCCCACCATACTAGGGGCCAAGTATTCAAACATATGAGTCCATAGAGACCATTCTCATTCAAACCACCACAGGCTCAAATCACCATGCCCAGATTTTACATGTATATTGGAAATCTGAACATGGGCCCACATGTTTATATAGCAAGTACTTTACCAGCTGAGCTATTATCTCAGCCCCCAGAATTTTGATAACAGGTAAAATGTGTATGCTGTGAGGAATGAGAGGAGTCTACATAGAGAGTGTACACTCGGTTCGAATTCATTTACAGAACAAGAAGGAAATATGTCTAGCACTGTATTACATATTGATCTCTTGGATGGTAGATGGCTCACGGCAGAGCTTGCAAAAGATATGGGTTCAATTCTCATCACCCATATAGTGTTCACAATCATTTGTAATCCCAGTTCTAGAAAATCCAGCAGGCATACATGTATTCAGCCAAGACATTCAAATGTTAAAAAAAGATTATGTTCCTTACTCATTTCTGTATCTTTAATTTTTCTCTTTTATTATTATTGTTATTTTTTACTATGGACAAGAAATTTTTATAATCAGATAAAGTTAGTGTGCAAAGCACTAACTACCTGTGTAGAAAGCAACAAATCAGTGTGTTTGCCTACCCAGAAACTTTATATTTCTTGGCTAGAAAATGTTATCATTAAGATGTTTTATTTAAAAGTAAATCAAGGACTTTGCTTTTTTTTTTTTTTTTTTTTTTTTAAAAATAAACCACTGAATCAATTGAGATTCTCTGTGTGATTTTTAAATAAGTTAAAGGAAATTATATTAGATTTCTTACTTTCTGAAATGCTGGCCATACTGCCTGATATTGTCCAATAACTTCTACACACTGCACCATGTTCTCTTACTTGCCTTATCTAACTGGGTCTTTGTGGGGATCAGTTAGTAGTGGAGTAGTCCCAGAAGAACCCAGAGTTGGGACCCTGTGAGATGGTACCCATGTTCACACAGTGCTGTCTGTTGTGTTACCTGATCCCAGTAGCCATCCCCCTCTCTGGGCATGAGCATAATAGGTATGCAGGTACATGTGTGTAAGGTACGTGTGGAGAAAAGATGTCAACCTCAGCTGTTGTTCCTCAGGAGCCGTCCACCTTGTTTTTATTTATTCGGTTTGCTTATTATTACTTTGAGATATAATCTCTCATAGGCCTGGAGCTCATCACATAGGCTGGACATCATCCCAGCACACAATCCCAGACAGCTGCCCTTGCTACACTTTTCAAACATGTTGTCTGGAAGGGTTAGATCTTTATGCCATAACTAGCCATTCGTAGCGATCTGTTGTTTCTTTCCTAGTTACTGTTGTTTGAGGATTCTTCTAAGTCTTCATTGGTTTTTCTTTTTAGAGTTATACAAACAATATTTTCATGTTACCTTTCCATACTTCTAACAAGTTCCTGATATATCCAACTTCTTCTTGTCATTATTGGTGGTGGTGGTGGTATGTGCACATGTGCATGTGTGCATTGAAGCCAGAGGTCAATTTTGGATGTTGTTTCTCAAGTATTGTGCACCCTGGTTATCACTGGCCTGGGTCCTGCTGAGTCAGCCAGGCTGACTGATCAGGCCCAGGGATCCACCTGTCACTAGATCCTCAGTATTGGGATTCCAACCACATGTCATGGAGGCTGGGCTCTTCTGAAGTTCTGGAAACAGAACTCAGATTCTCCCGGGGGCATGACAAGCAATTTATCTGATGAATTAGCTTCCCAGACTCTGAGACATCCAACTTCTAAAGTGCAAAGGTTACATTAGATTCACAACTTTGGAGGTTTCAGTTGGAATTGGCCCTTGAGTTTAAGGCCTGTGGAGAGCATGCATCACAGCTGAGAACCTGGTGAAGGAAAGCTGCTCACCTCATGGCCCTGAAACAAGGAGAGAACAAGAAAGAAATTCTGGGCTATTTCTTTCAAGAGCACAGCCCCATGTCCCTGGGAACTGAGAATCATGTACAAATACACATAACCCCATTTTAAAGGCACACTCTCTCCCAAAGTTCCAAATGAGGCCTTGGGGGAAACACTCAGGATGGAAATTAGGGCAATTTTAGTGTGAGCAAAGGCAAGCGAGTGCAAAGAGAGATGGTGCATTTCCACCTTCCAGGGAGCCAGCTAGGCTGAAAATGACTGTTGTCCTCCTACCATTATGGCCTGTGTTCTCTAGTCAGGGACTTTATGATGAGAGCCAAGTTCAACTGGGCAGTGGAAACAAATCCACATGGTTGCTGGAGAGTAGAGGTCTGTAGCAACCTGACCTTAAATATAGGCAGTTCAGCACATTAGGGAGGGGCTGAAACAGGCTCCCCTTTCTTCATGGTGACTCAGGGGGAGGGCTTCTGAAGTCAACCTGGGTGATAATGGCCCCAGATTCAGAGCACAAAGGAAACCTCCTGCTAAGGGCCCTCCTGAGTGTTCCCAGGTCTCTTCCCAGAAACAGAGGCACACTATGACAGGGCTGCTTCCTCCCACCTCCTATCCTGCAACACAACATCCATTCAGAACTCATAGTCACCCTAAAGACAGTTTTATTTTATGACATCATTGTGCTCCCAGTAAAGTTTTCTATATTCATAAACAAATGTTTCCTCCTTGAAGCATTTCCTCCTGTATTCCTTTCTTTCCATTTATCATCCATCTACCAACCTACACACTTATCAACTGAGCTATTATCTATCTCTATCACGCTAATCTATTATCTATATATCTACCTACCTACCATTTATCTATTTTTATTATTTCTTTATCAATATACTAATCAATCATATCAATTAAGCTGTTATCCTTTATGACGTAGTTAATCTATTATCAATGTATCAACCGTCTACTATGAAGCTATCACTTACCAACGAAGCTTCCTATCTGTCTCTCCATCTATCTATCTCATCTATTTAACATTCACCCACCTATCCACTCATCTGCCCCTCCACTCCTCTAGCTTCCCTACTGTTTATATTCTGTGGTTAGAACAGGGGTTGAACACGTCAGTTTTTTATTTAGGGCTCATTTTTTCTTGGTGTGACATTCAGTTTGTATTCCCTTTTTCTGGTAGGTTTTTCAACAGATACCCTACATCAGAGTTCTTAACCATAGCTAGCTTTGTGATATTTATTGCAATATCTACCCATAAACCATGTGCTTAAACATATTTGTGTCATGTAAAATGCTGTCAAAAGTGGCCAGAGTACAATGTGACTTAGCTATCTTTGATGTTGGGAACCCTGCAGAGAAGGACAGTAATAGTTTAGTAGAATTTTTGTATCTCTACAGCTCATTTCTTGGCAGTTTTGTCACCCAAGATCAGGTCCCATCTCTAAGTAGATCAAAGTATACTACAAAAGAGGCACATATTTAAGGGTAGGTAGGATCTCCTTCATTGTCTAGACCCAGAAGAGCACAATGCTGAAAGATACAGGCAACCTAGAAATTAGGGTCCTCATCTCACCTCTCCTCTCACCTCACCACCTCACCTCACCTCACCTCACCCCACTTCACCCTTACCTTATCTCTTCTCACCTCACCTCTCTTCATCTGTCCTCACCTCCCTTCTCTTCTCTTCCTCTCTCCTCTCCTCCCCTCGCCCTAACCTCACCTCTCCTCATCTCACCTCACCTCACCTCACCTCACCCCTACCTCATCTCTTCTCACTTCACCTCTCCTCATATCTCCTCACCTCCCTTCTCTTCTCTTCCCCTCTCCTCATCTCTCCTCTGTTCCTCTCTCCTCTCCTCCCCTCACCCTAACCTCACCTCTTCTCATCTCACTTCACCTCCTCCTTTTTCATCTCTCCTTACCTCATCTCATCTCTCCTCTCCTTACCTCACCTCACCTCACCTCACCACCTCACCTCACCTCACCTCACCTCATCTCTCCTCACCTCATCCTTACCTCACCTCTCCTTGCTTCTCCTCACCTCCTCTCATCTCACCTCACCCTCATCCACACTTCACTTTATCTTCAGCTCTCTTTTTCTCTCCTAGAACCTTTCACGTGTCATTTAGTTGTGGCATTGTTCCTGTCAAAGGCTCACTCAGTGTTACTCCTGAGCTCAGCCATGGGCTTTCTGGTGAGTCTGCTTCTGAGTAGTTCCAACATCAAAAAGCACTCTAACATATTTTTTCTCTTGACTCATGATGAGTTTTAGGAAATGTCTCTCACTTAGTTTTGTTTCCTGTTGCTGTGATAAGGTAGGTACTCTGGCAAAAATAGCTTAAGGGAGGAAGGGCTTATTTGGCTCATGATTCCAGATTACAGTCACAATGGCAGGCGCTTCAGAAAACTGGTCATGTTACATCCATAGTCAAATGTAGAAAACAATGAATTAATGAATATGTGCTTGTTAGTGCTTAAATCACTTTTCCCATTTTTAGACAGTTTAAGATACCTGGCCTAAGGAGTGTTGCCACCCACAGTGAGTGGGTCTTCCCTCTTAAATAAATATAATCAAGATAATTCCTCCACAGATATATCCACAGGTCAGCCTGATCTAGACAAACTCAGACTTCCTTCCCAAGTGATTCTGGATTGTGTCACTTTGACAAAATTAATGTCACCATTTTATGTAATTATAATCACATAGCTGGTTCTTTAATAATTGGGTGAATCTCATGAACTTAACTTTACATATTAAAATTTTAACCTATCTGTACTAATAGATGGTATACCTGAGTTAAGACTCTCAGATCTCATGGTCAAGGCTTGGTGTGTTCGTAATCTCAGTGCTGGGTGGAGTAGAGACAGCAGTATCTCTGGAGCTCCTTAGCTCCTTAGCTATTCTTAACTGAATAGATGAGACTCAGGTTCAGTGAGAGACTGTGCCTCAACAAATAAAGTGTTTGAGCTGGAGAGATGGTTCAGCAGTTAAGAACACCCATTGATTTTGCAAAGGACAAAACCCAATTGTTGGATTCCCAGCATATGTATGGTACCTTGCAACCACCCAAAACTCCAGCTCCAGGAAATCTGATGGTCTCTTATGGCCTTGGATGGCATCAAGCACTCACATGGTGCACATGCAGATATGAATGAAGAATCCTGGAAAGAGGCTGTGTTTGTAGAGGCTAATTGACTGATTAAAACATCAATGACTATGGAAAGTTTGGAAGCTTGCAGGTCTAGAGTCTAACTCCAATCTGTCTTGGCCTTTCTTTAGGCTATTAAATAGCCATTTGCTTGCTCCTCCCTCTCTGTGACTAACCTATTACACTGATTATAAGGTTAAAAAACCTTTTGATTAACAAACTTACCAAAACCCTAATTCCCCACCAACCAAGTATCTAAAGTCATCAGATACCATCTGAGAGGTATAGCAGGGATTTCTCTTCTGTGCTGTAACTGCCACTTATTGTTTCTGATGTATTTTAAAAGTCCTTTTATTTATGACTTTACTTTTTCTGTTACTCTGAAACGTCATACATCTGGGTCAATGTTGGAATATGGATTTGAGGTAACCTAAATCTGTGTTTGGAGCATGGTTACTTAATTTTAACTTCGTAAACCATTCTTCTTTAAATTTTTGGGTAGACACAGCACAGCACTCCTATACAGAAGTGATGTCAATGTGCTATACTTGGTGTGGGTTCAGGAGCCTTCGGCTGCTGCTTCCAGAGAATAGGGAGACAGGACTGGACTGACCCAAGTGTCTTCAGAGAGATAAAAACAGCAACCTAAGATTGTTGTGACACATCTAAGATGGGAATATGATAATAACTTAAATGAAAAACAATAATTCATGGGCTGAGGATGCAGTTTAATTGGTAGAATATGGAGCATGCCTAAAGCCTTGGGTTTCATCAAAGCTTGGAGCATTGCACAACACTGGCTGTAGGAGTGGATGCCTGTAACCCTGCCACTTTGAAGGTAGATTCATGAGAATAACTGAAGAGTTCAATGTCACTTTGCTCTACATAGTGAGTTACAGACTAAGACTACATAGCCAGGTCATGTCTGAAAAACCCCAAGGAATTCAAAACATGTAGAATAAAATAATGACCGAAGTCATATTTTTAATAGGAAATACTTGGAGTTTAAGTTTCTGTCTGTGTGGAATTTTGTGTTATAATTAAGATTTATTGGCATGCTAGATTGAAGAAAAGCCTTTACGTGAGCAAATGGTTGTTGCATTAACTCAGATTCCAAATGCCCACATTTTGGAGGGACACTCAAGCACCAAGCATGCTTCTCTTGGAGCAAGTGTACTGAAGAAGAAACAGCATCTCTTAGCATCAGGCTCACAAAGTTTGGTGTTCTAGAAAACTCACATGATTTGTATTACAATAAACTCAGTTTCCAAGGAGAACAGCCACCTGGAAGATATTAGCATTTATAACTTAAGGCAGAAAGAGAGAGAGAGAGAGAGAGAGAGAGAGAGAGACAGAGAGACAGAGAGACAGAGAGAAAGAGACAGAGAGACAGAGAGAGAGACAGAGAGACACAGAGAGACACAGAGAGAGATAGAGACAGAGACAGAGACAGAGAGAGACAGACAGACAGACAGAGACAGAGACAGAGAGACAGAGAGAGACAGAGACAGAGACAGAGACAGAGAGATTGATTTTCACAAGTTGCTCAGAAGGGTTTTTTGTATAACTGGCCAAGTTATACAAAAGGGAAGGATTGAGAGGAACACTCAAGTATTGACTCCCTCTTATTTAAACTTACATATTTGCTTATTTTTTAATTTTCTTAGTTAGTGGTGTGTGTGTGTGTGTGTGTGTGTGTATGACAGAGAGAGAGAGAGAGAGAGAGAGAGAGAGAGAGAGAGAGAGAGAGAGAGGAGTTTGTTCTCTCCTTCTGTTTTGTGGGATCTAGGGATCAAACTCAGTCATGAGATCTTGCACTTTACCTGGTAAGCTACCTTCTAACCTCTCTGTTTATTCTTTGAGTCTGGGTCTCATGGAGCTCAGGCTGGCCAAAACCTCAACTTAGCCAAGCAGGACTTTAAATTTCTGATCCTCCTATCTCTGCCTTAGGACTTCTGGGATTATACATCTGCACTGCCATGTCCAGTTTATGCAGTGCTGGGCTTCATGCACACTAGGCAAGTACTCTGTCAACTGAGTTACAGGGCTAGCCTCCTCATGCCTCTAAGATTTTAAACACATAGAATACTGTCCTAGACTGCTGAGCTTTCCAATCTGCACTCATGTGAACACACACACACACACACTCACACACACACACACACTCACACAATCCTCTTGTACTAATGCACTTGCCAGTTGAGTTCCTTCACCTGAAGGTATTATGAGTCCCTCTCCAAAACCATATAGAACCCTTAGCCCCACTCTTGGAACAATGGTATACATTTTGCCTCCCCAGTGACAATCAAATTTAGACAATTTCTATTCAAGTCTAGTCCATATTTATCTGCATATGAAGAATAGATATGCTGATTCAATCTGAACTAGTTTTAGATGAGCACACAATAAGGCAAAACTGTGTCCTCTAGTCACCTTTTAGAAAGAATCTCCCATTGACCATCTCATGCCTATGCATAATTAACTAGACATGCATATGATTAAAATTAGATGTATTGTGGAGACCTTACAGTAGAGATATTATTTTATAATTTCATTAATTAAAACATAGAATTTCCCAGATTATACCCCCCAACCCCCTTTTTGCAAACCTCATAAAAGGAAGTCCTAAACAATAATTGGCTCCTTCAGTATCTTTGCATGTGGCCTGGTGTCTTCACACTGGATCTCTCTTTAATCTGCACTATTCTTTTGTTCCAAATAAAGTTACCCGGAGTCTCTTTCAAATCTGTGTTATCTCTTATTTTCAGTTCTTGATATACAAATCCAAGAACACAGAAACACCTAGCCCAGACTCTGACCACCAGTAACAAGTCCACTAAGTGTTTTCATTGATGTGCCAGACTGACTTAATGATCTGCAGTTGGATTCCTGCTATTAACACAAAAAGCTCCCAGCAATGGGATTGGTGGGAACCCAAGGGAGCAGCTTCCAGGCCTGGAAAACAGTGCTTCTGGCTTACAGTATCAGAAAAATCCTAATCCTCAATTTTCTCTTAATTCTTTAGAAAGAAGAAGTAAAGCCATAATTCTTTTTCAAACTTCAGGACCCAACATGCTAATTTTAAGAGCTTAAAAAAATCCTCCTGATTAATTAGTAATTATTCACTGGGGATCAAGAGAATTTGCTAATCAGAACTGCAGGAACTACAGTTGGCAAATACTTGCATCTTTAAAGTTTTTTTCCTCCTCTAATAATTATCCTGCAACCCTTTTTAGTGCCAAGTAGGTGGGATTATTCTTATTGTAGTAAAATTCCTCAAACAGCTAGCCATCTTTTCTGAAAAAAAGTAGAGAGCAAAAGAAAAAAAGTGGGTGGGAGTGGGAAGGAACTAACACAGATTAGAAGCTTCTTTCAATGACACTGCTTGGTAGAGCTGGATTTAAGGGCAGCGGGGGGGGGGGTGGGCATCTACTCACTCAACAGTGTGTTTTGCAGGAGTAGAGGAAAGAGCTCGGAAGCTAAAAGGATTGCGACAAAAGCACCAAGGACCTGAGTCCAAAACTCATGTGAAAAAGCTGGCACATTGGTATATGCTTGTAATACCAGCACCAGGGTGGCAGATAGGAGGATCCTGGGGTCTCACCAGCCAGTCAGTCTAGCATACCCAGCCTAGCAGAATCAGCAAGTTCCAGACCAGTGAGACTGTCTCAAAAGTAAGGTGGTGGTGCCTGAGGAAAGACACTTGAGGTTGACCTCTGGGGTGACAGATACACACACAGACATACACATGCATACATGCACCCAGAGGGGAAGACAGACAGATACAAAGAGAGGAGGGAGGGAGGGAGGGAGGGAAGGAGGAAAGGAGAGAAGGAAGGAGAGAGAGAACAAGAGTGTTTTGTGTTGAGCAGTCACCACACTACAGATAACTTACAGTCCAAGCTTTGATAAAAACAGACCTCAACCCAGAAGAACTTTAGATCTAGGTCTAATGTGTTTATGAAGTGAGAGTGAAACCCACCTGAGGGAAGCAGATCTTCTCTCCTTTATCCCTGAGGTCTAGCGAAGGCATCCTAGAACTAGGTGAAAATAGTAGTATCTACTCCTTAGCCTTTTGACGACGTGAAGTTCTACACAGTCAGAAGGTAGGTTTATCTGCTGCACACCATTGGGCCACTGTGATATGTATGCAATACATCTTAGTCTATTCATAATGCAGTGAAAAACTCAGCTAGCTAATTAGAAAACTCTGTCACCTTAGAGTCCTCATGACAACTTGCAAACTGTTGGGCAGCAAAATTGCTGGGGCTGTCCAGAGGTCCAGCAGGTAAGGCTTTGCTTTAGCAAGCATGAAAGCATGAGTTAGAGTCCCAGAACTCATTCATGCAAACACACACACACACATACACACACACACACATACACACACACACACACACACACACACACAAACACACATGCCTGGTGTTACTCATTTGTAATCCCAGTGCCGTGGAGGTAGAGACATGAGGATCCCTGGGGCTTACTGGCCAACAAGTCTAGGCTACTGAGAGACCCTGACTCAAAGATCTGTTGTTCCTGAAGATGACACCTAGTATTGTCTGCTAGCCTTTACACACACACACACACACACACACACACACACACACACACATACACACACACACACCTGTACACACACATACGCTTATATATACATGAACATGCATATCACATACATCTGCACACACACAACATACATACATTCACATGAGTGCACACATCTAAGATATATATAATATATGATATATATGATATATGGCATACTATATATCATATATAATGTTATAAATCATACTATATGATATATGTCATATATAATATATGATGTAACTCTCACTGGTTATTGTCTGACAAGCTTTTATGATTTTTTTTATTTCTATTGATTTTGTTTACAGACTAATTAGGTTGTCCATTTCAAGCCCTTAATTATTTTGGATTGGGAACAATCTTAGGGGAGAAGGAGGGATTTGAATACTTCTCAGAGACCTTATGATTGATAAAGACATGAAGTAATTGCATGTTCAGGAGAAAAATAAGCATTGGCCTTAACCTCACAGGTCTCATCGCACAGAGCAGGGCACTGTCCTAGGTGAGTTTAACCATCTGGTCACATAAAAGGCTGGCCCATTGAGACAGCTTCTATGATCTCAGCACAGATGTAGCTCAGTGACAAGGACACAGAACTCCTATCCCTGCATCCAAGGGGATCCCCAGACTCCAGTGTCTTCACAGCCAGCTTCATAGAAAGGAAAAGGGAAATTGCTCAAGCCAGCATAAAGCATAGTTCTACGCACACTTCTCCTAAGCACAGCAGAAGGTAGATAAAGGTGTGAATATTCTCTTCCCATCACATTGCAGGTTCACATGTATAAATAAGACCCCTAGTGATAGGGCAGAGTCATGCTGGGCTTCTTCTTTACAGAAACACGTGTTCTATAATGTAAGGAGATTCTTTTTTCTTTAAATAAACTCTAATACATAATTGAACTTTCCTCTCACTTCAACACCCCGATTTCTTTGAACTCTTCAGTAGAGGGTTAAAGTTGATTGTGCTTTGTGAGCAAATGTTTATGAAGAGAATTCATATGTAGGAAGAGTCACAAGGAGAAGATTGTAGTGGAATGCTTGCCCCTAGCATGTGTGTGCGACACTTTAGGTTCCATCCCCAGCAGCACATTGTGGTACAAAATCTGTGATCCCAGTCCATAAGATACCAAGCAGAAGACCAGAAGTTCAAGGTTATCTTCAGTTATTTAGTATGTTTGAAGTCAACCTTGGCTACATGGAACTTTGTCTTGAAAGTGATGGCTGGAAGTCATGGCTTTCGGGACTGTATTCTATGAAGGACAAAATTGAAGCCCACACTGCTGTTATGGATGGAACAAAACTTCATGTTCAGTTAGACGAAGAACAATCCTTGCCTTTCTCATGAGAGGCTGAGCTCATTTTCAGGACTGAGCAAAGGGTCTGCTGTGCCAAGGGCCCACATCCCATTTGAGAGGATGGATGATCCTAGGATGGGGATTGGTCAGCTTTGCTCAGTTTCCTATAAGAAGAGGACACTCCCTGTGTAAGCATAGGTCCCTCTCCTCTTCAATGTCCTGGTAATCATTCTATACCTTCCTTATTCTGTGCTGTCTGTCTACTCCTTTAGCAGATATGTTTTCAGAATTTCACGGACCAGTCACCATTGGTCCTAAGACTACATCCCAAATTGTTGTCACTCTTTACTTCTCCATGATAAGTTGTTGTCTGTTGTTATTGTTGTTACTGTTGTTAGTGGTGTGTGTGTGTGTGTGTGTGTGTGTGTGTGTGTGTGTAAGAGAAACATTTGCCTGTCGGGTTCATTGTCCAGCTCCTAAAAGTAAAAGAATGACACCAAGTGCAGGAAGCTGCTCAGATGCTCAGTAAGTGTTGACAGTGTAGAGCAGTCCAGAATCACTCCACAGTCTAGGTTCTTCCATGTCTTCCCCCTGTATCCCACACTATCTAGCTTCTGTCTTTTTCAATGACTATCCCCTGGCAATCCAGAGAATCTTTTAGCAGGAATGAAACTTTTCCTGTCATGCTTTGGAGTGAGAACCCAGGAAGTAGAGTGAAATGCAGGGCTAAGGAAGGTTGTCCTGGTCTACCACAGACTGACCCACAAGCCAGACAGCCACAGGGTAAAGCTGCCTGATGATTTTTCTCAAGTAGTTTCCATATCTAATTTTAGGGTTGGCTTGCAAAAGCCAAATAATTTCACTTGTTCCATTGATTTCTATCTTTTTTTTTCTTTTACAAGCCGGGCATGCCAGCCAAGAACTTTGCATTCTTGATGGAAAGGGATCCCATGTTCATAACTGTTTAATGTGCATGTTGAAGTTCCTCTTATGCAACTATATAGTATCAAGGCAAACTCGATGGCTCCTTTAACATTTCTTTCCGTGTCTAACACAGTAGATTATTACTGCGCTGTGAAAATGTCATTGATTCAAGATACTTTCCTTAATGACCCAGATTCTAATAATTCTCCCCTCAGACATAGGCAAAATACCCATTTTCACTAATTAGACACACTCATAACCTTCATAAAATTTTAACCTTTAAATAGTCTTTTGTAAATTTACAAGTCATATGGTCTTCATATCAATTACTTCTGAAGGAATTCCCCCTAATTATATGCTGACGAATATACACTTAGAAACACAGGTGAACAGTTCAAAGACTTCCAAAGCAGAAGTAATACAGGATTTGGTAGTCATTAAAAATAATAACCTCAACTTAATATTTTTCTAACTTTTCTCCTTTAAAATCCAATGTCTTAATGCTTTTTCCTTAATAGGTGGCAGATAATGTTAAGCACAAGCTGTGCAAATGTAAGAGGAGCAATTCTATTGATCTCTTCAATGGAAAATTTCTGGACAAAGGGAGAAAGGCTATTAGCAAAAGCTTTGATTTTTAGTTCCATTAAACTTTGCAATTAAAAAGTAAGGGCTAGTTTGTGTATGATTAGATGAATGTATGTCTCTCCGTGTGTGTGTGTGTGTGTGTGTGTGTGTGTGTGTGTGCGTGTGTGCATGTTTGTGTGTGCTCACTTGTGTGTATTTTTCCTTTTGTGTCTGTCCATCTCTGTGTGTATGCTCATGTCTCTCTCTCATTCTCTATCTCTCTCTCTCTCTCTCTCTTCCTCTCTCTCTCTCTCTCTCTCTCTCTCTCTCTCTCTGTGTGTGTGTGTGTGTGTGTGTGTGTGTATGCGCGTGCTTTCGGTGGAGAATGTACCAGTGGGTTCTGTTTATGCAGCACTCATTCCTGAAAAGCTGAGTGTGCTTTTATGCCAGTCATTATTTTATAAGCTGGAAGGGAGTAAGCAGGTTGTATCCTGTTACACAGGAGAATATTCTTAGGGCAGCTGTGTCCACAGTACTCTGGGAACAGCTGGTCTATGTGGTCAGACCACAGCTTCACACTCTGTTAGCAGTGAGTTGACAGAACTAACTCCTGAGATCCTTACCCAGAGTCATATGGTCTGTGAATGGAATGAATGGCGTAGGTGATTTCTAAGATGCTGATGCCAGGTCCAGGTCCAGACCCCTGCTCTTGACTAGGAAGGAGGCAACAGAATATTTACCATGGCGAAGGTGGAAAAAAAGGAAGGCTGTGCTGGTAGAAGGTGTTCGGAACATTTATTTTTTCTAGCCATCTGTTGGCCACCATCAAGTAAATGTGCTCTGCTTATTCTCAGCGTCAGTACTATCTCAGTGATTCTGTAGTTTAAGGCTAGAAATCTCTGGGATGCAAACAATACAACACAACACATTCCTATTTGTTCCAACTCAGGTTTTAACAAACAAACAAACTACAGAAGCAGCTGGAGATGTATCCAGGTACCATGACCTTCGGTGCTGAGGTAAGAATCCCAGGAGGTATATGGTGGACTGATGCTGATGACTAGAAGGGTGATCTGGATGCTAAAGCAAGGTCTAATCAACTTAAGGGTTTTCAGAACAGAAAGGAAAAGCCAACCTTCATCTTATGGCACGTCACTGTCTCTAACCCCAGTCTTTGTTCAGCCGCCATTTTTAGGGTTGATTTAGTATTTCTGAGGGGGCAGTGGGACTGTCTTGAGGTCCATCTAAGGATAACCTTACAGGGTTTATCTATCTATCTATCTATCTATCTATCTATCTATCTATCTATCTATCTATCTATTATTTATTTATTGGCATCTCTTTTCTTTTTGCTTATCTCTGCTGATTTAAATTGTCCCTTTCCAAAGCCCATTTCAAGGATTGTCTGGAAGCTTTTCTTATTCACGTCACCTCTAATACTCTTTTATTTGGATTTATAAAATGTATAGTTACATAGGATGTGTAACAATGAAGCGATTGCAGTCACATATAGCATAAAGACTCTTCCTTCCATAACAACCTGCCTGTGAAGCAGTGGTCCCGTGACATTTTTATTTCCTTGTGAAGTTGTCATCATCCTTGTTTGTGTGAGTAAATTCAAGAATGTTCACTCAAGGATAAAATGGCCTAGGTAGGCACATACCACATACCCTGCCTTTCAGTAGCATACAAACTACATTAGGTTTTCCATGCTACTTGCTATAATTTGTCTTCAGGTATTATCATATCTTATTTATTTCCTGGAGAAAAACATTCTTCCTAGGTCTGGTGTGCTAGCCTGTAGTCCCAGCTACTTAGGAGGATGAGGCAGGAGGATCACAAGTTCAAGTCCAACCTGTGAGACAAAGCCAGCCCTGGAAACTCAATGAGACCTTGTTTCCAAATAAAGAACAAAGAGAGGGCTAGGGCTGTAGCTTATTGGTAGAGTGCTTGCCCAGTGTGTGAAACCCTGTGTTCAACCCCAGCATTGCAGAATAGAAGAAAACATAGATGCTTGTGGGTGGGAATCTATGCTTATTTACCTTGAATTTCTTAAAACTAAGGAACTAGAATACTGTTTCCTTGGAAATGAGCCTATGCATACTGAGAAAGTGAATCTACAAAAATAACCTGAGCAAACATCACAGAACACCGACAGCCAAACTATTTTACACCGTACTTTATGACATATGGGCTGATTCTTCCGGGTTGTTGCATAAGCAGCTGTGGTGGAGAGGTCCACCTGCCCCGCGTTGCCTTCAGCATCTTTTCCCCTCAAATCACATAAATCACTTTTGGGAAAACACCAAGGCACACTGTGTGTGCTGTTCTTGTTCCAATTACACAAAACCTTATTAAAACAGCCATCGTGACAACAACATCTCGTCAGAAGAGCATGCCAAATACTTAGGGGCATAGTCTCAGCTAGACGTTCTGGGATTTGGGTACTGGGTGTCTATTAGTGATAATAGGCATTACGTCTGCAAATCCCCAGGTGATCGTGTCAACTCTACCTGTTTCGCTTTCCACAGGTGGAATGATGCTCTAATGAGGCCCATGTCTGCAAGGTTTCTGCTTAGAAAATAAACGGTTTAGATCCCACTTCCCTGTGAATCCCTTGCTGCACTACTGACAAGGGTGACATGGATGCCTAATTGCCTGTTGCAAGAAGTGTGGCTCATTGTCTTTTAGACAGAACTGGTCTGCGTGGAGTCTCAGTGCATCGCCGTTAGTGCGTGTTAGAAACATGCACACATGGTGAGTTTTGCCTAATGAAGCTGTTAATTATTTTCCCTTTCATCCTTACGTTATCACTATCCTCTGCTTCCTCCAATTAGGCAACAAGCATCAAACAGGTCTCTTTACTTGATTCTCCATCCTTGGTCTTCTTGAGTGTTCTATGTGCATACCACCCATTATCTTCTCTTTGAGGCATGAAAATATAAACCTGCCACCAATTCAGACTTGAGGTCAGTCTGTGCAGATACCAACATGTTATTCCACCATTTGAATTTCAAATTCTCCTCCACAAATGTTTATCATTCCCCCCACCCTGAGTAAGCTTAAGCAGAACCACGCACCTGCTTGTTTAATCTTTGCTTCTTGTACAACAATAGATGTAAATAACATGTTTTATTGATTCATCTCTTCCTTTAGTATGCAATGTCCATTAAATGGAGTATAATGCAGGCAGTTATTTTGCAAGTTCAGGATTACAATGCTATCTGGAAGTACCTATATACGCTCCTATTTATGTATTCCAGAGAATACATATAATAGATAGCAAGTGTGTCTGTCTATGGTAAGTTTATTCATAAAATATTATGATTCCAAACTTGTACTCTTGGACGTATAAAATGTTGCATTTGGAGTTCATTTTGAGAGGTTTCCTATCTACATGGGCCACCAAGATGCAAGAGGACAACTGGCCCCAGTTAATCAAAGCCACAGGCTGACAAGTGATTAACTCCAGTTGTCAGATGATTAGCTCTAGCACTGGGGTCACAACCCTGCCTGTCACTAACTGACACCTAACTCCATAGGAAAAGTAAAGAATCTTGAACACACCATTTCTAAAGCTAAACTCCACGCAGCTGCAATAGACCCTGGATTCTGTGCCTGGCTTCTCAGAGGACTCCAGTTTTCAGCTTTTGTTAAATTAGTTTCAGATCAGTCAATACTTGTTTAAAAACATGTCATAAGTCTCTGTGGCTGGTGCATGCTTCAATTACCTCTGATTATTACATCAAGATTCACAAACGAGATACCAGAGTCACTCCTATTTACTGGAAAATGCTATTGAAACAAACTGAAATTCAATTTCGGGGCAGGCTGCAATAACCCGTCAAAACATTCAAGCAGAGAGGAAGTTGGCCTTGAGGTGTGCTGGGCCATTGTTAAATGCAAGACAGAATCTCACCTAATAATTTAAACATGGTCTTGTGGCCTGACATTTTTAATGCTTTCTTGATCTCTTTCTTCTGGCCCTATGTGCTTTTCTCCACGGTGGGGAGTGGGACATGGTGGGTTATAGATTAAATACCTAGTCTTATTCTGCCAATAGCACTTTAGGAGGTGCAGAATGACCGAGTACTC
Source organism: Mastomys coucha (assembly GCF_008632895.1). Classification (NCBI taxonomy): domain Eukaryota; kingdom Metazoa; phylum Chordata; class Mammalia; order Rodentia; family Muridae; genus Mastomys; species Mastomys coucha. The sequence continues at coordinate 267,024,099 of NW_022196905.1, read as the reverse complement.
TTATAAAAAGTCTCACTGTAGGTGTCTGTGCAAAGTAACCTTTATTTGGGTTTTTAAAAGGTGCCTGGGTTGTAGACACATACCAATCTATAGAACTACCAAATTCAATTTTTATTTTTAACTCTTATCTGGGAAGTAAGCCTCAACCACATCTATAGGCTGATCTGCAATGTTTGTCAGTACAAATTAGGATCCTAAGTTTAAGTAACACAGTCTGGTATAAACAATTAATTTAACCTGCAGGATCTCTGTGCTCTGCAGCCAGTTAACAAATACAATCTAGCCCTAACACAGTTTTAGTTGCATAACCACTGTGCTATGAACCCCCTCCCCCAGCTTACATGTACTTAGAGCCTCTAGAAGAAATCAGAGGGTTAAGGGTTTATATATTTATGGCAGCAGTGATTCTGAAACAAACACATATTTCTCCTAATACCTTCAAGGCAATAGTGAAGCAAGCCACTGTAGTGTGAAGACAAAACTTTTCCAGACAGCTCTGAACAGCAACAACCACAGCTGCCTCCCAAATAGAAATGCACTCTGAAAACTCAGTCAAGAAATTATCAAGGGCATGGAAAGTAGGCAAGTGGGTACACTCGTACTGTTCTCATCAAAAACCACACCCACTCAAAGAGGATGCACACTTGTTCACACCAACCCAAAGAGGATTCACACTTGTTCACACTGACCCAAAGAGGATGCACATTTGTATAAAATAATCGATTAACAGAGAATACAATGAGTTTCCCAGAAGCAGAGAAGCCACAAGGGAAATTTAGAAGAGTCCAAAACATTGAAATGAACTTGAAAACAATCTGCTTCAGTATCTATATTTGCAAATGTGGAAATAGAGTTTCAATGGCACAAAAGTTTCACATCGATAGCATGGATCCTGTGTTAGGTAACAACGGCAAGTCAGTATACTAAAGTGCTTCTTTCTGAGTTGTCCTTAAAGAACAGATTTCTACTTCATGAGGGCCTCTCTCTCTCTCTCTCTCTCTCTCTCTCTCTCTCTCTTTCTCTCCTCTCTCCTCTTTCTCCATTTCCCTCTCTTTAGACAAGTTCTCCTGCAGCCCCGATAACATTAAAGTAACTTACTATACACTCCAGCTGACTTTGAACCGCCTGATCCGCTTGTCTCCATGCCCTGAGAGATTTGATTGCAGGTCATGACACTTTATCAGATTTATGTGGTACTTGGATGGAACCAACACTTTGGGCATGCTAAGACACACTACCGTGTGGATGAGGCTCTCAATCTCAAGACTCTTTTATCTTTCTAGTATATTTTGAATAGTAGACAAAAGGACTTTTGAAATCATCACTCAAAGAAATGTGTACTCTCAAACCTGACAAGTGTTGCAAATTGTGTTTAATCCCAAGTCAAGATACAGAGCAAAGCAAGCTCTTTGTGCATAAGTCCCTGTGCTGACTATGACGGTCAGTGTCAGGGTCGGGGGAGGCCAGCAAAAGCGGGAAACAGCATTTTAGTTGGGAAATGTGATATCACTGTTACAACCTACTTCTGTTGGATAAAGAAACTGGAGTGATCAGTGTCTTCCCTCCCTTAAAACACATCAAAGGATTTCTCGAACCTTCCTAACATAAACCCCATCATTATAAGATTTCAGAAGACAGTTCAAACTCTCTTTATTTCATATGCATATGTACCATTTTATACCAGAATAGATTTTCCATTTCCTTCAGATAAAGTAAGAAATGTTTCTGACGTATTAACTTTCATACAATAATTCAGAAGGGATTTCTTTCAGGGATTTTTTTTTTCCCTCTGGAATGTTTTTGGCCCTGAAAACTTGAACACCACCAGTCAGTACATGTCTCAGCTCCTGGGACAGAGCAAAACACAGATGGACAGGATTGTTTGAGATTTTATGACCAACCCATTTGTACCATTACCATTTTATAGTGGGAGAGGGACTTGCTAATCATGAATCCAGTCACGTACCATTAATTCCAACCTTGTGAAAAGTCCTGTGGATGGGAACCACAGAGAGGACTCTCCCCAAAGCATCTCCTCCAAGGCCTGGGTGTTAGCACTACAGAAACAGCTGCTTGGGCCAGGGAGATGGCCGCTGAACAAATCTGACAACCTGAACTCAAGCCTCAAAGTTCTTGCCCAGTATGCATGCAGCTCTGTGCCGGATCCCCTCCTGACATCACAGCAAACAGAGAGAGCTGACTCCTGAAACTGGGCTTCTGAACTCTGCTCACCATGGCACACACATGCTTACACTCAACATACTCATATCATACACACACACACACACACACACACACACACACACACACACTAACATAAAAGATAAAAACTTAAAAGCCTCAGTTGCTACGTGACCATTAAAATCACACGGTGAGCAACATACTACACTCATTCCTGGACCTGGATATCAACAAACAGGAGAGAAAACAGAAAACACGTTTGTTACCTCTGAAGAAAGAGTGCTAACCACCTAATTGAAGCACCCTCAGAAACTGGGAATGGCTCAGTCAGTAGAGTGCTACTCACACAAGCATGAGGAGCTGAGTTTAAGCACCGCCCCCCCCCAAATGAATATGAACTACCAGACACGGGGATGTGCCTGTAATCCAAGCACTGAAGAAGGAGAAAGAGGAGAACCTCTAGGACTCATGGCCTGCCAGTCTAACCTCCTTGGTGAGCTCGAGCTCAGTAAGAGACCTTATTTCAAAACTCTAAGTGGAATGAAGAATGACAACCAAGGCTGACTTTTGGCCTCCATGAGTACTTTCACATATGTGCAACCCCCTGACACATACTACAGCCCCTTAATCCGTAGTCCAGTTGCATAATAAAATGTGAGATTCCTACTCAGAAAGACAAGTATACCATAATTTCCACATAGTATCTGAAGAAGCCAATCTCAGGACAAGATGTGACTTAGTGGTCCAGTGATTGCCTGATATTCAGGAAGCCCTGGGGTGGATCCTCTGCCTGTACTAGTTGAGAATAGAATAGTAAGTATTTGAAGACTGGAGATGAAGTATGGTGGAAGACAGAGAAAGGTCAATCAGTGGGTGCTAAGATGTAGCCAGCTAAGAGGCAGCTGTTGTGAGAGCAGAGGGTGGCCATGTAAAATAGCAGTGCACTGTGCATTCTCAGAAGGAAGAAGACAGGACTGTGAAAGTTTTCCACATGAAGAGAAAAAAAATCAAGGCTGGGGAGATGGCTCAGTAGGTCCAGTTCTTGCTGTATAACATGAGGACCCAAGTTTAGATCCGCAGAACTCACCCGAAAGCCAGGCAACAAAATGTGCACCTGTGAACACAGCACTGGATAGGCAGAGAGACAAGCAACCTTGTCTAGCCAACCTAGCCTACTTTGTAACTTACAGGTTCTGTGAGAGACCCTGACTAGAAAGACACCCATGCAGACATACAGACACACACCTATACCCCCTAAAAAGAAGTGATATGTTTGATACTTGAGATGATAAATGTTTAATCTGCACAATATGCATACATGTTAAAAACTGTGTGGCACCCTATTAACAGGTAGTTTTTGTGTTTTTTTTCCTTGAAGATAATAAATAAAAGCTAAGCCATTATTACTACACTGTAGAGGTAGGACGTTTCCACAGTGGTGTAAATGGATTTCAATGTGCTTTATTTTGTTTCCCACTGCCATTGCTTTAGAATTAACTCTGAGAAAACTAAAGAGATCACCGCCACCATATATGAGAATTTTTACCAAATTAGAGCTTGTGGCATTACAACTTAGTCCCTGAGCTAGGGTCGCAGTTTTAAATCAGGTCCCACCCACTTGTGGGAGACAGACTGATTCTCCCCTTTCCTCTTTGGGCCTTTGGATCCCGATTCTCAGCCTGAATGAGTTGTTCCAAGGTCCTCTCCGTTAACAACCATAGAAACAGTCATGTTGAACTCTCGTTTGGTTCTGTCCTTTCCACAGAGAGCCTTGGATTTGCCCACCACCATCTGCACTGTGTTAGTGTTGGGCCGGGGATCTAAGCCAGGCATTTTTCAAGTGTCCCACAGTTGTAATGGAATTGGAAATGCTTAGGTTTTCATCTTGAAAACAACTTCCTAAAACCATCACTGTAAACACATTATGGATCTGTTCTGAAGAAAAGCTGCCATGTCTTTGTGTTTATGAGGCAGTGACTGCCAAGCAAAGGCCATAGGAAAGCATGGCATATGAGAAGATGGCTTCCCTGTGGTTCAAACAGAGATGAGTGGAGGGAAGAGGCAATTACCCACTAGGTCACTGGAGTGACAGAAAACTGAACCCTAATAAACCATCATTTACCCACTGGCACCACCCTCAAAGTATTGGGGTGAATGTAGTTTTAGATAAAAATAAGGAAGAAAGATTTTTCATTTATGTTCCTCCTCAAAATATTGTATTTGGAAGATTCAATATTAAAATAGTTGTCCTATCAGTAGCTAAAATAAATTAAACATACAAACAAACCAAAACCCCCAGCAACTCAAGAATAATGACTAAAAGGCTGTCTACTGTGCTAAACTCAAAGGTTAATAAGAAGTAAAACTACGCAAGAACAGAGTTTCTACAAGATGCAGTCATCCAGTGGCATGATCTGAGTAGATGAGACTGGCAGGTAGGGCTGATTAATATGAGATCAGTGCTTAAGTAACTGGTGAGTTAGTTTGGGTAGGTATAGGTTTGGTATTTTCACTGGGTTAGTCCAGGTAGGGTATTAGTGTTGATTGCAATAATACAAATTTCAGTACTAAATACCTTTGGCAACACTTTCCTTGTCAAAGGATAGAACAAGCCAGAAGTCTTTGAGGGCCATTTCTTTTTGTTCTTGCTGGGTCTTTAGCTATTCCACTGAGGAGGGCACTAGCATTAGGCAGGAGGATCTACACGATGCTGGTAGCTGGAAGGCCTCCTGACCTTCTGGCCTAGCAATAAATGTAATCGCTCAGCCACCTCAGTCTTCTTCCTTTTCAGCTAGTTTAAGTAGAGTTATGAAAGGGCCTCTTTTATTGTTATCCTGCTCCTCCCACCCTGTGCGATCTGGAACCATCCAGAACTGTCAGAATCAGCAGGACTTTGTCATAAAGATGGTAGGACGTGTGTTTCCTCTCGCAGGACTTCTGGATTCACATGAGGCACTTGGAAGGACCTATCCTTCCAAGCCCAAACTGTTGTGGCTCTGCAGAATGGGCTTTCCTGGTGATTCAGGGATGAGAAGGGACAGGTAGCTGACACCCACACACCATGCAAGGTTTTGCATGGAGGGGCATTTAACCAGAGAGAGTTCCCAGAAGGCACTAGGACACCACACCCCAATAAGATCAGCAGCACGCAATTTAAACAAAGAACAGGTTCTTTTCACTCAGCCCTTGGCATACTCTACACACAGACCCTTTTTCCTAGTGACATGTAATTTATGACAAATTTTGTAAGGCTATGGCCCGACTAGGCACAGCAGCACACAGAGGGCAAGTGCCTCACTTGAACCTGGTTCCTACAACCCACAAGCTGTGAGCTTCTTGTTTTCTTAGGGCATTGTGGTGGCTTGAATGAACTCTGTCTCTCATTGGCTCCAGTATTTGAACACTTGGTTTCCAGTCGATGATGCTGTTTGGCAAGGTAGTGCAGCTTTACACTGGAGGAAGCACACCACTGAGGTTGGGGCTTTGACAGTTCGCCACTTTGCCCCACATTCTGTTTGCTCTCTGTACTTGGTGTTTCAGGTTGAAAGTATGATCTCTCAGCTTCCTGTTATAGCTACATGAGGCCAACCCCCACAACTCCCATTATGGACTCTTCTTCTGGAGTCATGAACCAAAATAGACTGTTCCGTACAATGTCTTGGTCACAATGTTTTATCACAGCAGCAGAAAGTAGCCAATAGAGATGCAGATAGGGATGATTCTTCAACATCACTTGGGACTTTGTGAATTTTACTTCCTGTCTCTTTTGTCAGGTGTTCTAAGAAAATGACTCTTCCTTCAAACCTTGGAGCCTAAGGATTGAGGTTTGCTGACCATACCCTGGTGATTTGCTGAGATCTTGCACTAGGTATTTCTCCATGGCCCTAATCTTTGTGATTACTGGAGTATTGTAGTCATCTGGGATGTCCTCATAGCCCTAGGTACCTGTCCCCTTGGTGATTACTGGGGTATTGCAGTCAGCTGGGATATGTCCTCATACCCCTAGGAAATCAGATTCTTTTTTGGTTCTTAAAAAAATATATTTCTTGGAGTTCTACTCTCAGGAAAGAGGTGCCATGTTTTCTGTTGATCATATGAATCAAATATTTGCAGTGAAACTATTTGCCAGCTCTCCTGCCCTTGTGCCCAATTTAACCCCAACAACACACACCTCTATTATTTCAAGACCTTGAGATTCTCAGAACACTTTTTGGGTTGGTGAAAGGTTACTTCTAAGACAACATCATCCTTATCTCACTAGCAGCATATACAACACACATTAAACTCATTTCTCTCCTAGATGAGTGGGGACTCCCTGCACAATGGCCTTATGGTCTCTGCTTCACTGGGACTTATCTATCACCCAGGCAACATGGGCTTCAGGGATGTGAAGAACGGATGTACACAGCTGGCTCCCAGCCCCCACATGTCTCAGGCCCATTCCTCACAGCCCACTCTGGAACCTGAGAAACGCTTCATGAATTTTCAGCTTGAAGCTGAAGGGCCCACTGACAGTATATAATGCCTGAGCTACCAACGTCTCCCTGCGCTTCTGTCTTGCAATAAACTTCTGTGGGTTAAAGCTTATATTTACTCACAGTCCACCAGGCACATTGTAGACTCCATATAGACACAGACCCTACATTATCCTAGGTATGAGTTGGAATATATCCAGAATCTAAGTTCCCTATTCTTCAAACTAATCAAAACAACCACTCTCTACCACAGCTATTACCATTACGATTGACATCTGCTATTCATTGAACAGTTGCTTGTGCCAGGAATTTCTCTAGGCACTTTTGCTGAGTGATCTCATGTTTTTAATTTTTTATTTATGATTTATTTTTATTTTTATGTGTATGGGTGTTTTGCTGCATGTATAGCTGAGCTCCATGTGCAGGCCTGGTGCCAGAAGAGATGTCAGATCCCTAAGACTGGAGTAACAGATGTTGTGAGCCACCATGCTAGATATTGGATGCTAGATATTGAAAATGGGTCTCCTTGCAGAGAAGCCAGTGCTACTAACCACTGAGCTATCTCTTCAGCCCCTGAATAATCTATCTTATATTCCACTCACCTCAAAGGCCAGGTACTATTTTTAGCACTACCTTGAAAGCAAAAAGGCTTTGTGGTGTTCCACGGCCCACGGTCTCAACATGAGTGACTGATGGTTTGGGCTCTGAAAACCATACCATACTCCAACTGAACCTACATCACCCTCTCCTCACAGCAGTGACAACCTGCATTGAAGAGCCACCTCTCCTTCACAGCCCTAGTCCTCCCAAGCAGGACTCCATCAGCCCAGAACAATATATACAGCACACTTGCTGTGAGACAGATGGCTGCAGAGTTCTTAGTCCATTCTGTTCACTAGAAATGTCTCTAATTGTTGCCCAAGAGCCATCACAAGGTTTCCATCCACAATGACCAAGACAGGGATTCCCCTTTCCTCCCCCTATCCCTCTTCCTCCTGTTCTCCCTCCCTCCCCTCTTCCTTCCCCATCTCTGTGTTCAGACATACTTGCACGTGCATGTAAGTATAAGTGTCATTTTTTAGGAACCATCCACCCTGCTTTTTGAGACAAAGTCTCTGAGCTAATTATACCAGCCTCAGGGTAAGACCAACCACCCTCGGAGAGCCTCCTGTCTCCACTTCCCACGTGTTGACATCACAAATATCCACTACCATTTTCTATATGGGTTTACAAAATTTCTATGGACAACTGATTCTCAGAGGTGTCTTTGTGAGAATCACAAATACGTATAGGTAGCTGTAGACTCGTTGGAGTATCAGTAGCCCATCTGTTTGTCCCCATTCATACTCTGTATTACTAATGCTCATTATGCCTATTAAAGAGAAGCCTCTCTCTTTTTAGGGTTTGATTCAGGACTGTCTCTTAGCCCGGCAGTGGTGGCGCATGCCTTTAATCCCAGCACTTGGGAGGCAGAGACAGACAGATTTCTGAGTTCAAGTCCAGCCTGGTCTACAGAGTGAGTTCCAGGACAGCCAGAGCTACACAGAGAAACCCTGTCTCGAAAAACAAAAAAACAAAAAACAAAAAACAAAACAAACAAAACAAACAAATGAAAAAACCAGGACTGTCTCTTACAGTTGCCTGTGATAAAGGATTGGTCCCCAGCTTGGTGCTATGAAATCTTTAACAATTTGAGCCAAGCACAAGGGGCTAGAGGGACCTCAGTCCCCTCTTGTAACTTCTTACCATAAGGCGAACAATTTATTTCTGTATATTTCTCCTTATTTTAGGCCTAGAGAAATAAGACCAAGTAACTGTTGTCCAAAACTGTGAGCCAAAAACATTTCCTCTCCATATATTGATTATCTCAGGGATTTACTACAGTATGGGAAAACTGACAGACCTATCTAGCAGGCTGCTGCGCCAACTGCTCTTGAGTGTGTGAACAGGTTGAGTACTCTCATTTTCACTGGGTGGCAATGCCACATTCTCTCTTCCCTGTGAGCAGATCAAAGCCTAGAGCAGGAGGTCATTTTCACAGGAAAGAACAGGAAGGTGGCATTATTCACACAGAAAAGAGTCCACACCAGTTCTCACCTGAACTGCATTTGTGCTGGTGATGGCGTTTTCAGGGCTGCATGTTAGGAATAAGCAATAGTCTCAGGGCTGTGTGTCTAGGGAATATCATTTCTCATGGCCTGAAAGCCTTTTGTTTTGCTGCTCTGCCTTAACATTCCAGTCCATATTTCCCCTCAGCCTGATATTTGGTTCTGTGGAATGCAAGGACCTATGGAGTAGGATTTTCATGAATGCATTGATGACAGAGACTAAAAGTTACAACCTCCCAAATGCCATGTGTGAGCAACCTGTAAACAGTCTGTAATTATCACCTGCAGGGGTGGGGTCACAGAGTGTCACCTGCTAAGCAGAGTCTGGGCTCTGGGAGACAGATGGGGATCTCTGCTCTAACATGATCTCTTCCCCAATGAGCCAGCTGGTGATGACAGTGTCTTCTCTAGTTGGCCTGTTACTGTGATGACAGAGTAATCACTCTAATTTCTATACTGAAACACAGTCAATACTCACTGTGCAGTGTGGATGGAGAACTGGTAGAGGCAGCCCAGCTACGGGTCATGTAGCATGGGTGGGTGGGGGTGTTGCTTGGTGGTGGGCATGTGCTGAGCATGCATGATACCCTGGCACTCAGAAATGAAATCTACAAAAAGTAGCAGAGTTTCCTCAAGCTTTCTTTGTTTTGTTTTTTTTTCCCCACTCCAATAGGCACAGCAAAAAATTTCCACACAGAAAGAATATCAGGCTTTCTCTGAGTGGTAATGTGGTGACACAGGAAGGATGCTGATGAAGAAGTGGCCTAGTGACTTCTGACAGCAAACCCATATAAAAACTACACATGTTTTAGTGCTGTTATCCTCTCTCCACCCCAGCACAAGCCTTACGATTAGACTTTTAATCAAGTCCTTCTAGCCTGCTCCTTCCTGCCCTCTCAGTTCCTGTGATAGGCAGGCTCCTTCCTGGGCTCTTCCTGTTTGGACTCTTGGCATTAGAGCTGAGGCTCCGGACCTGCCTTGGGCCAAGTTTTCAAAGCCCCCCTGAGTCTGTAAACAGGAAAGGTTTCCTCTGAGACTGAGGTTCCTTCTTGGTCCTCTGATGCCTGTAGGATAAGGACTTCCCATTGCCTGCCATGAAAGCCTTCCAATTTAGATTCACTAGAGGGCATGGCCACAGGGATGCATGATAGAGGGGCCAGGCTTTGCCAGGGAGGACAAAGCCTGAAGACAGGCTATAGGAGGAATGGGTGAAATGTTGGTTAAGTTAAAGAGGTGGAGCCTAGAGAAACAGAGATCCCCCAGTGGTGGCTTAGGCTGAGGAACCAGCTGATTCACAGTACAGTTACAGAAGACAAATGGATCAGATTTCAGTTCAGTTTGATAGGGAACCCCAGAGATGCAAGGGATGATCTAGCAACCTAAGGACCACAGGTTTGGAGATAAAGACCACCTTTGTTCTCACGGTTAGCAAGCACTCTATTTTTAGGAAAGGGACACAGCCAATGATAAGTCAGAGACACTCATAAAAATCACTCCATAAAAAAGGACTGATTTCTGTGTGTTTTCAGTTTGGCTGCGTTATAGTCGCAGCTCATGTTTTCAAAGTTGGATGACATCTTTGTCTAAGGCATCTAACCTTTTCATCTGTGGTTTCATTAGAATCTCTCTCATTCAGGTAAAGATATATATATTTTTTTATTTTTAAAGACAGAGTCTCCAGCTCAGGCTGGACTTGAGTTTGCTATGTAGCTAAGAGATTTCAGGTGTGTATCACCACGCTTGGTTTCCATGGTCCTGGGAATGGAACCCAGGGCTTCCTGCACACTCCATGAGCACTCTACTAACTGAGATACTCCCTATTCCCTAGTTTGCATTTATTTTTTGATGTTTACCTACTAAGAGTGAATGGAGAAAGCCATCAATGCCTTTTATGCTTTTTCTAAATTGGAAGACAAAATGGGGCAGTGGGCAAAACAAAAATTTAAAAGTCCTTTCTTACAAAGGATTTTATCTAGCAAATAATTATTTAAAAAAAAAAACTTAAACAAGAAAAAGAGGCACTTTGGTACTTAGATTGCGTTTCCATGTGGAGATGGAACCTGGGTCTCACGTATGCTACATAAGTGCTTAACCACTGAGCTATGTCACAGCCCATAAGTCTTCATTGCATCAGTACTTAGGGACTGACTCTTCCTTCCACTGGCCATCTCATGACTTGGCTAAGCTCCATTTTTTCAATCATGAATACAAACTGAAATCCAGAAGTGTGTGCCATTCTTTGCCTCCCAACTTCCTGTTGATAAATCAAGGTTAAATTTGCTTTTGAGCACTGTGAGACACAATGACTGGGGAATTTTCACCCTAACAAGGAAATAAAGGGACGATCCTCAGATCTATCAGGATGAGAGAGCTTCAGGTCCAGCAACTCCAGGTCAGAGGGTAACAGTCTATGAGAAGGAAAGAAATGTAAAAATGGGGTTGGCTCATACTGGGTACCAGCTTAGAGACACGTCCTCTATCCTTCACTTGGAGCAGTTACCGTCTTGGGCTGTAAAATATGTTAACGAGTCCTGCCTCGTTGTTGGCTGTGACACTGTTGTGAACAACAAACTAGGCAGTGTGCAGCTCCAGTGCCTGCCTTGGTATTGTGTGATACACAAAAAGGGGCTTTCTGGATGGCAGTAGGCAATATTGTCATGGAGATGAGAAACTAAAAAGAGCAGCTTTTGTTTTCTCTACATTTGGAGACTCGTTTTTCCTCTGAGATATGATGGAGGGACTCAAGCAGGTCACAGGAGGGAGGAAGCACTTCCTGTGTGGTACATAGCTGTTCTGGGGGAACAACTAAATACAATTTGGTTCATACATAAACAAAGGCCCAAACGGCCGAAAGCAACTGAAACACATTATAGTAATTAGTTTAGGAGTTGACCCAAGACATGTTCTCATTAAAATTCTTTCTATTTTTGGTTTCCATTCCGTCATCTTCCTCTGATTTACTTTATTGGACTGGAACCCCTGCCCCAGATGAACCATGCCACTTCTGGGGGAAGGGCTAATAAAAAGAAGAAGAAGAAGAAAAAAAAAGTGGAAATTGAGGGAGGAAATGAATAGGTTTGGGAGAGACCCTCAGACAGTTTGGCTTCCGTGAGCTATCTCAGTATCTCTTCCTGCTTTGTGATACCCTGAAGCATCTCTGCTAAAAGGCCCCATTTATTTAGTCACTCCCTATTCTTATTAATACCCAAGACCCTGAAACTCAAGCGCGCATTGCCTGTCCCTAAGCAGCCATTCCAATGACATTATCCCAGTCAAGCATTGAGATGATCTGGGTCTTCCATGACATCCTCTGGGCAATGAAATGAAAACAAATTCAAGTCAGCCAGAGGCCACATGACCCACACTCAGTCGTTGACTTGACCCTATTTATTCACATTCTAGTTCCTTCTGGGTGGGAGTCTCTAAAGCTATGTGTAGTTCTCCTCTTCCAAGTACTTGGCTGGTGCTCAAAAGCATCTAGAAAGATACTCATTGCTGTTTTCAGGTCATCCATCCACCACAAGTTAAAACATAGAAGAAAACCATATGCTTCCATTCCAAGCAATGGAAACCAAAACACAAAAGGAAAACCAGACGATTTCAAGAAAGCAGGCAAGCCAGCCTTTTGTAACTTCAGAGTGTTGATTTACTCTAGAACAGTGAGTGGTTCTCACCCGCCCTAATTCGGAGATCCTTTAACACAGGTCCTCATGTTGTGTTGACCCCTGACTATAAAATTATTTTAGTTCTTACTTCCTAACTGTAATTTTACTGCTGTTATCAATTGTAATGTAAATATCTGATATGCATCCCCCATGAAAGGCATCCTCAAAAGGGTGACAACCCACTGCTCTAAACAATGTGCGCCATGATGATTTGTCCTGGGGCCTCAAATAGGTGGACAAAGGGGTCTACTCTGTGGCCTCCAGGGAGAGAATGGTCACCAGAGTTACAGAGATCTGTGATAACTAACTCCATTCTGGATATAGGTAACTTACGGCCATCTAACAAGCTGAGCTATATTTGAGCAAACATACCTAATCTATTTAACATTTTCTTTTCCAGGCTTGAGAACTGGCTTAGTTGGTAGAGTGCTTGTCTGGCATGCATAAAGCTCTGGCTTCCACCCCCAGTATCATATAAACCAGAAATGGTGGTGCATACCTCTAATCCTAGTACTCAGGATGTGGAAGCAGGAGGATAAGAAGTTCAAAGTCAAGTTCAAGGCACATAAGATTTTATCTAAAAAAAAAAAAACCCCAAAACCAAAAAACTTGCCCCTTTCATAAAATAATGCATGATAGAGCCTGCACACCTGAGGGAATTCTCTTATGAAAATTATAAGACTTGTCCTACACTCCCACCCTATCCTTGAGGATGACATGGAATAAGTTATAATGCCTCCAGAGGACTAGGTAGCTGTGAAGGGACACAGTACACTCAGTGCAACAGACTGGACATTTACTATCCCAGACAAACAAGAGCCATGAATGGTGGCAGGACTGACAAGGAGGCAGGTGCAGCAGGAGAGGAACATCCTGGGCTCAGGAGAAATATATTTTCCCTGGGCAAGCCATTGGCTATCCAAACTGAAGTCTCTTAATCTACAAGAAAGAGGACAGAGGGCAGATGTAGGTTATAGTCTCTGTCAGCTGCCAAACACTGTGTGTGCCTTTATGAACTTGACATATTTAAAGATGTGTGTAGCACTTGAGGCTTTGCGGATGGGAATACAATTTAAAGTATATTCACCAAAAATGTTTCTAATAGAAATTTAATAATTTAATCTCTCTCTCTCTCTCTCTCTCTCTCTCTCTTTCTCTCTCACAAACACACACACACACACACACACACACACACACACACACACACACACACACACACGGGAAATAGTTGTTTATATTAATTTACAAAGGTTAAATCCATTCTTTCCGAAGTCTTTGTGGCTTGCTTAGGCTAGCTTGCCAACAGAGTTCTATTATTGGCAGGGAGCTGCCCACATCCAGCACACATTGTTTCTCCAGCGTGAATAAAATCTCGCTGGCCTCAACGTAGTATTTACTGAGGCAGCTGCCTTTCCATTCTGGGGTCAGAAGGGTGGGTGGGGGCAGGGCACCTCTGTACCTCTGTAAGAGCCAACAGTCAATGGAAGCAGCTTTCTTTGGCCTCTATTTCCACACAGGGGTTCTGAAATCAATGCTGCTTCCGAAACAACAAAGGAACAAGGGAGGTGGCAGGCAGCCATTAACCCACTGAAATAATATTGGAAGTATATTTTATGCCTGTGGCCAATTTACATATTTCCTTCAGGGACAATGGTCAGGTACTGACAACACAGTGTTGTTTAAGAAATGGTTTCTTAAATGGTTCTTTTGGTTTCTTTGTGTTCGAGTGTGTGTGTGTGTGTGTGTGTGTGTGTGTGTATGTGTGTGACATATACTTACACCAGTGGGTGTGGTATGCATGGTCACATGTATGCATACATGTGTGTGCATGCATGTGGTAAATTTGTGTTAATGTGTATGTGTGAAGCTAGACTGGGTCGTGAGCCCCAGAGATTCTCTTTCAGCTACTTTCCCAGCTATGAACTTACAAGTGCACACCACCACATCCAGCATGAGTTCTATGGATTATGCTTGCACAAAAAGCACTTTCCATTGACTCATTCACCTGACCTTTAAAAACCTGTTTTCTAGCCTTGGCTAGTCTGGAACTCTTACATAGACAAAGGTGGTCTTCCACTTGTAGTGATCCTCCTGCTTCTGCAGCCTGAGTACAACACCATGCTACTAGGCTTGTGTTTTGCATTTTTGTTAGATGTAGTCCACGAGAGGTCCGAGCTGCTCTAAAGGATCAGTCATCTAAGGAGAGCAATTGTCTACTCACTTCTGGGAAACACAGTTCCTGTTCAGGAGGTTTCATGAGCACAAAGTTCTTTCTCAAAGCACTGCCCCCACCCCGACCCCCCCACCCCTAGCTTCCAGCTTTGTAAGTCCTGGGATGATAAAGAAAGCCTGGAGTTAATGAGTGATTAGGGCTTCAGAGAAACCACCATGGGTGATACTTACTTGCATATATGGGTGAGACTACTTTTGTTGGAGTTAGGCTGAATTTATCCAGAAAGTACACTATGACAAGACACAAAGCAGGAAAACAGTTGCCTAACAGAGGGACAGAGCCAGGCTCAGGGAACTTTTCCATATACTGAACCATCAGGCCAATTCACAGCCTCCTTGCTTAGTTTCCAGATCTCTTCCAACAAAAGCATCCTCCCTGCCCTGCATTAACCCTGAGCTCAGGATCCCATAAGGGCTGTCTTCCTGCGTGGGACACCACTAGGCAGGACCTGATTCTCCACAGCTACCAATGCAAATGTTCTCACAAAACAGCACAAGTTTCAATTAAGCAAGGAGTCAGCAAACATAAGGCTGCAGACCGTGCTCCAGAGATGGCCTGTCCTTTGCAAAATAGGTTTTATTACAACACAGCCAGGCTGATTCTCATTACAGTGGAGGAGCTGAGCCGAGCCTGTCTCATCAGCAAAGCCCACAGTATTGGAGTTCTGACTCATTTCAGAAAGTGTGCTAATTTCTGCTTTAAAATATCAGCTGATGCCATAAAAAAAACCTGTGGATGTCTTTGAAAATGGGATGGAGTTTCAATATATAACCTCCACAAATTACCCTCTCAAACAGGACTTTTAGAGTCTTAATAGTATCCTCATTCTTTGGTTCAGCAACCATATGTCTAGAAATTGTGTCTAATGCAATTCTAAAACATATGAAGACTTCACATTCAGATATTAATTCCACCATCATTTCCAGTTATTTATACTTTTTGAATAATTGAAAGCACTCTAATATCTCAAGAAGTTCAAATAAAACATCATCATTTTGAACAGATAATGTAATTTAATATTTAGAGCCTAATGTAATGTTTAACATTTAATTTTAAGGGAAAATAGTACAGGAAAAACTGTCTATAGAGAGGTATACCATTTTTCTTTAACATTTTAAACCATGCACATATTTCTAATACAGAACACACAAAATCCATCAAAATAAAAGAGCTGTTATCTTTAGCCATAGAGTAATGGTATGGGTGATTTATTCTCTTATATTTTCAAATATTTACTTAAAGGAAAAATATGCAACATGCTTTCATTGTACTTAAAGGACTTGAGTGTGTCTACACAGCTCCAAGAAAGGATTACTGTATAAAATGAAGCAGAGTTGGCCAGAGCACACACAATTTTTTTCTTTAAAAGTTTTTAAATGACCCCAACTGTAAAAAAAGAATCACATTCTCGCTGAGTTTTTATTTAGTTAGTTTTACCTCTTTGTGTGAATGTTCATGAGCGTTTAGGTGCACATATAAACATGTATGTACACATGTATGTGTGGATTCTGGAGAATAACTTGTGGAATGTCACACAACTCCTTTGAGATAGAGTTTCTCATTTGCCTGGAGCTCACAGCTTTCTGGTTTGCCACCCATGGCTTGCTCAGCCTGCTTTCATATACACCCCAGGATCATGAGCCCAGGGATGGTACCACCGAGAGTGAGCTGGGTCTACCCACATCAGTCATCAAGAAAACATCCCCACAGGCTCACTCACAGGGCAATCTGGTGGGGGCATTTTCTCAATTGAGGTTCCCTCTTCCCGAAGGCCCTAGCTTGTGATTAGGACTCTAGCCAGCACCTGAAAACTTTAAAAGCATCATGAAATGTCCAAAACATGGCCTGCTCTTACATTGTCAGCCTTCATGTGTCAGACATGCCATCATTCTGGATGCAAAGACAAGGAAATCCACATGGTAGCCAGCCACCCAGCTTCTACCTCACCACCCCTCCCTCTCAATACTCCCCCCGCCCCCACCCACCTTTGTTCTAGCACCTTTGCACTCCTTCAGAATGTACATTTCTTTTTGTTTCTATGGACTGCTTGTCACACCCAGGAATGCAGGGGTCCTTTCATTTGAGATGAAAACAAAAAGGAAAAAATAAAGCTTTTCACTCACCATTGAGTTATAAATATTTATTGTATAATTATCATTGGACTTGGCTTGAGTTGGGAGAAGAAGAGACTTCCTAAGGTTTCTTTTTGTCCTTTTTGTATAATTTGAGTCACTTGAACAGTCAGTAAAATGGTATCCAAGACTATAAATAAACCCACGTGAAATCATGCCCACTGACTGTTCAGTCCCTCGCTAAGGGATAGGGCCTGCTTGGGCATACCCCACGATGGAGAATGAAGGTGTTGGCTGAGATAGGATTCTAGCAGAAAGGAGAGGAAATGCAGTTAAACTTAGTCAGTAAGTGGAGGTAGGAGGTGGGGGACAGGCATACACTGGCCTTGCATAGAATTCAGGAACTGAGTGTACTTGGACAACAAGAGTCTTGAAGGTAAAAACAGGAGAGAGCCTTGTGGCTATAGACTATCAGCAACCAGAGACTGTGCAACGCCCCCCCCCCCCACACACCACACAGAACCTGTGCCTCAGGCAAATGCTTGTCATAGACATCTGTTTAGAACAAGTATAGGTTCCAGGGGTACCTATTCTGTCACCTGAAGACTGAGATAAGGTGACCAGCAAGTTGGAATGGCACGGCGGGTACACAGAAGAGGGATCTGGAGGTGGCAGATCTCCATGGTCTTTTTACCATGTCTTTTTAGATACCAATGTCATGAGGGCAGTGATGTGGCTGTTCTGATGTGTGCTCTCTCAGTACAAAGCTAACAGGTGCTTTTTAGGTAGTCCATAAAATGTTGAGTGAGTTACTACGCTACAGATGAAATTCTCAGAGGAAGAAACTTGGTGTCCAAAGACATCTTAGCAGGGGGCTGCCTGAACCACCTCCAAGTTCTAAGTTCTCAGGTCTGGGATTTATAACCATAACTATTTTTTTTTCCCCAAGTGTGTGCCTTGATGAATGCTAAACAGCTCACTAACCATTTTGGGCTTGCATAGTGTTTAGTGTATAAACCACACACAAGACAATATAGAGAAAAAACCCACAAGCAGTCTCATTCTCAAGGTCTAATTTGGAAAAGATGTGATATATGAGAGAATACAGGCTTTATAAATACCATGTCTTCCCTAATTGACACTGGGAGTAAGCTAGATAACTTTTGATGTCAGTTCATTGTTGATCATTGAGTGAATGAAAATCTGGCTCAGAAAGACCACAAAGAGGAGAAATGCAGTATCAATGGGGCCCGTTTCCATCTGCATCCTGCGTCTCCAAGGGCTTGTGCTGTGTTTCCTCAACCAAGTTTCCTATCAGCTATTGAACCATTAGCAGGAATCTTCTGTCTTGCTTAGAAGCATGTTTGTTTAAATTGTTCAGATGTGCCTAGGCAGATGTGCCGAGGACACACGTAGGAGGACAGCAGGTTTTAATCACACCCTTGTCCTTGTTCAGCCTTCAGCAAAACATTTCATCTTTACGTGTTTGGTGTTTTTTTATTTTTAAAATGGGCCTAGTACAAATAAACAATTTCCTGGGGATATGTGAATTAACCGGTGGTTAGAAAGAGCTTTGGAATACACTATCAATGCTAAGTCAAATTATGAAATTGCACCTTTGCAAAAAATGCTATTGTGGGAATAAATGAATCTGAACATTGTATTTACAGTGTGATTCGTCTCTGAAATAGAATATTCATAATGGGCCTCAGCGGGCTACAACGACGTGCCATCTTATCTCCTGTTGATAGACCACAATCTTGGAAAATTGTTTTCACAATGGCATCTGAATAAGCCCCTTAATTTGAGTCTGTTTTACAAATAGATACACGGCTTATTACATAGGCGCTGCCTCAGAGACTCAAAGAGTGAGGTGGGATTCATTAACAAAATCCCTGTTGCCATTCCTTTGTATTTTTTTCCAGTGTAATTTCTACTCTTTACAATCTAATTTTAATGTTTTGTTGAATGAAAAGATAAAGTAAAAGCTACTTTTGTGGTAGTGATGAAATTGGAGTTTAGGTTAATACCAGAGCTATCAACTGCATATTATGTTAAATTACACCTCCGATTTGGCTTGCATTGCACACTCCTCCTTGTGATGCAAGTCTTTGCTGTCTCTGCTGTCTGCGGAGGGTGTGTTCCCCAGCAGCAGAATGAGGATGGTGTGTACCCCCACAGAAGAACACGCAAGCCCACCACAAGTTCTAAACAATCTTGCTCGGAAGCAGCGCACTCACCCACAGGTTACGAATCAGTAAAATCTGCAGGCAAAAGTCTAAAGCAGGCAACTGCCAGGTGTGAATTAGGGTTAGAAAGCTGTCACATGTGTTCATGGAGAGGAACTTGGAGGTGGACAGAGGGGTGAAGAAAGGCGATGGTGCTTCCTGTCGAGCACTGGTATGTTAGCGCACAGTAGGGTCACTGCCGATTTGGAAAGTTTTCATCATTAAGAAATGAAAAATGTTTGAAGAGACAGGTATGTTAACCACAACATGGTCATACATCGACTCAGCATATGGGACCCCTTAACATGCGCTATTTTTGTGGGTTTATGTTCCAGTTTAAAAACAGAATTTAGGAAGGAGGTTTATAAGGCCCTGCTCCTCCCCTGAGGATCTGTAGTAATTTATGGTTGCTTCAGGAGGGAGTGGCATTTTCTTTAGTGGTGTAGTGATGGCAAGTTGTCCGTGTGGCTATAAATAGATAGCATCCCACCCATGCTCCTGTAAGTAGCCCCAAAGAAACTTGTTGAGTCGCACACAGAGTGACATGAGAGTAGAAGATGGACTATTTGGGGAGAAGAAGGGGATCAGAGGGAATGGAAGGTGGGTGAGAAAGTGCAACATAATACACATGTAATGTGTACATATATACATATACATATAAATCAAAATATATAATGTAGGTGTATGAAAATGTCATAGTAAAACAAGTTATTTGTATAATTAACATGTTAACAAGAATAGAGTTGAGCTGGGCAGTGGTGGTGCACACCTTTAATCCCAGCACTTGGGAGGCAGAGACAGGCGGATTTCTGAATTTGAGGCCACCCTGGTCTAGAGAGTGAGTTCCAGGACAGCCAGGGCTACACAGAGAAACCCTGTCTCGAAAAACCCAAAAAGAAAAAAAAAAGATTTAAAAGCAAGTAAGGAGAAAAGGCAAGGATGAAGCACCAGCTAAGCAGGAAACGAAAGCAGAGCTGTGAACGTGAGGCAGCTGAGCGTGGCAGACTTGCTCAGTGCCAGGCCCATTCTCTAGGAGGGAGTCCGAATACTCATGGCAACAGGGTCTGGGGGAAACAGTGCGGAGAAACCAGGGAAACCAGGGTTCTTTTCTCCTTCGCCATCCCAGTTACCAGATGTCCAGAAACAGGAAACCTGCAACATAGAGCTAATAGAGGCTGAGTTAGTGACACTGTATACTTACAACATTCACACCATTAGCTAAGCAAGTTTCTCAAGAGAATGATAGACAGACACAGAAATGGCACAATATGGAACAGCTGACAGTTTGGCAGGTCATGTTTTGGCTTCTGTCTCCATGGAAACACAAGTCCTGCATCCCTAGCTCTCTGTTATGTAGCTGCAGATGTGCGGGGTGGGTGGGTGGGGAATGGCGGGAGGGGTATGAGGATGCTGAGGCTGAGTATATCTGGGTTTTTGTTTGTTTGTTTCTTTGCTGTGGTCACTGGTTTGTCTCTTTCAAATAGATACCAGAAGCATCTGAAGCTATCCCGGGTGGAGACACCAAAGAGCTAATGAGAAAGAACTTTTCTGGGGCTTCAAGAACTTTTGGCTCTTGTAGGTGGAACTGTGTACCTGCCTGTTGCTACACTGCTACGGGATCGAGGTGTTAACCAGGTATGCCAGTTACACCTGTAGCCCCAGGACTTGGGAGTCGAAGGCAAGAGGATCAGAGGTCAAAATTATCATAGGCTTCACCTCCAGTTTGAGGCTTTCTTAAGCTACTTGAGAGATTCTGTCTTAAAAGAAAGGGTGAGATGTAAACCTGGGGCGAGGTAAATGCCTCACTCTCCACCTTAGGAAACACTCCAGCACAGCCATTCTTAGGGCTCACTTAGAATCTGCTCCTGTTATTTCTTTACCCGGGATGCAGGGGTTCCGTTTTGCTGGTTGGTGTGAGCCAGTGGACTTAGGCCTTTTTGCTGGGACTGCAAGCGAGGCCACCTTCTCTAGCAGAGATGCTCACATCCAGCACATCCAGCTGCCAGATGGAGCCGGGGCCCTCAATTATTTCTGTTAAATTTATGCAAAGGTGGTTTGGATGTGAGCCCAGACATGAGCCAACACTACACAAGGATGACTGAAAGGCACAGGCAGGCAAGGGGGCAAAAGAGAACTCGGATGTTTCTAAATGGAGTAAGAATGGAGAAAGTGCTTTGAGGAGGCTGAGGCAGGAGGAAGGAGTAGAACGTGAGTGCGACAGAAAAAGGTTGAGAGAGACTGAAGACGCATGACTCTCAGACATTTCAACTGGCAAAACTTAGGGAACAAGCAGAGATCACAGTATGGCCCAGAGATCCAAATCTGGGGAAACAGGGATGAAGGGACAAAAAAAGAGAAAATGTTGGCTTAGGCAGTATAAAGTGTGATTCTTTCTTTATGGAAATGAAGTCTTCTAGGCAGGCATCATCCAGAAAATGGGGCAAAATTGGATTCCAACAAACTAGAAAGATGTGGAGTTAACTAGGCCAGGTGGCTGAGATCAAAGAGATCCTTCAAAGAGGAACTCAGAGCAGCTGGAGAAGGCCCAGCCAAGCCAGGGCTACAACACAGAAAAGTGGGTGCTGTGAGATAGATGACAGGAAGAGATGATTGTATTGATGTTGAACAAAGAAATTAGGCCTATCAGATGAGAAGATGGCTCAGTCAGTGAAGCGCTTGCCTCGACAGCATGAACACCTGAGTTGGATCCCACCATTCATGTGAGAAGTTGGACATAACTCTAGTGCCCTGGAAGCAGAAGGAGGTGGGTCCCTGGGCTCCCTGGGCAACCAGCCCAGCCTAGTCAGTAGGCTCCAAGTTCAATAAGGAACCCTGTCTCCAAAATCAAAATGATGGCCCCGGAAGAATGACCTTGGAGGTTGACTTTTCACTCCACATACCATTGCACACACATTTGAACAACTCTCTCACAGACACACATAAAATACATTAGGACCGTGACCAATAGTCTGGAAAGTCATGGAGGGTAGCATTTGAGTCAGGAGAGACCAGAATGGAGCCCTGACTTGCAGCTGGGACACACACAACTCCAGGCCGTGAGGGGAAAGCTCAGCTTTGAAGAGGCTGAGGCAGGAGTCCCCAGAGCAGGACAGAATACATATTTAAAGAGTGACAGTACCCAAGACAGAATTCTTGCTTTCAATGGTGAGAAAGTCCTACAGAATCCCTTTGACTCAGGGGTTCCCACAAAAAAGGAAAGCAAATTCCTTCAGCTGGGCTCCTGGCCACACCTGTGTCATTTCAAACGAAATGAAGTGAAGTCCTTTCCAGGCATTTCAGATATAATTCATGTCCTCAACACCTGGTCATAATGATGATCTGGGGACAAGGACTGGGAATAGTCACCCCATCTATTAACATTCCAGGGCCTCCCTGAGAACATGCTCTTCCAAGATTCTCCCCTTCACCACTGAGGAATCTGATGAAGCTAGAAATGGAGGAAGGAGATGGCAAAGCTAAAGCGAGTATTAACAGGGGAAGGGATGAATGTGTGAGTTGCCTGTTTTAAATATTAATTTTCAAAGTAGTCCTTCCCTGTGAATGGGTGGTATAACAATCCATGAGTCCACTATTGGTCACAATGGTTGAAATGGCTTGTCGGTCCTACAAGATGGCTCTTGCCTGGGGATTTAGGCTGGCTTACTCTCAGAATGGGCTGGACACATTTCCAAGCCCTCAGGAATACATAGGACAAGAAACACACATGCTTTTATTATCAAGTGTGTGACATTGAGATACCATCTTCCAGGAGGCATGCTAGCAACTCCACCCATCTGATGTTTAGAGACTGATCAGAGCCCAATCACTTTTTTAAGACCACGGAGAAGAGTTCATGGGGCTGTCTCACTTGCAGGTACGCACGACTTTGGAAATATTTGTGTCTCCTCCCAAGGATGCGGATGTTATTGTTTACAGTCTGAACTTATTTTAAGGAACAAAACCTGCGGATGCACTTCCTGCCCGAGTCATACCTAGGCTTTATTTAACATTCGTCTTGTATCCCTCAGCATTGTGTTCCTGAGATAGCTGAGGAAGGAAGACTTCCAGAAGAAAAGAGGCCTCAGTGAGGCTCACTGAGTCGTGCACACATGAGAGTTAGGAGGTAGAAGGGGACTCTCTGGGAAGATGATGCGCGAACAAAGACCCATTGTTGCCTAGAACCAATATATGATAATCAAATGACTGGAGGACAGACAAGATGGCTCAGCAGCTAAAGGTGCTTGCTGGAAACCCTGATGACCTGAATTTAAATCTTTGGAACCCACACAGTGGTAAGAGAGAACTGACACTCACAGGCTGTCTTCTGATCTCCACACTCACATCATGACTGGCATGTATCCACGTACGCTTACAATAAATACGTGCGATACAAAATTTAAAGATGAAGGAAGCTGTGCCTATGAGGTGTCCTCAGACCTTATAGTAAGCAACCTGGTCCATTGTTTCATCTCCCCACATACACCAGCTGATACTGTCAAAGCAGCATTGCTAACTGTGCTATAATCACACCATTCACATATAATTGGGACCCAACCCATATGAACTGTCTCCTGTCTCGCAGATGGGAATGAATGGCTGAGGGGCAATTATAACCCTTGGCCTCAATTCTCACCAGAGCCTTTCCTCACAGGGAACTGCCAACACTGTCCCCTGGCAATCAGGAATCCCCAGCTCTCAGTAATGAACTTGCACATACATCAGACATGAGGCGAGAAAGCAAAGGAGGGAAACAGAAAATATGCCTTGAGACTGAACCAACATACACAGTGTATTGCTCAGCACAGCCCAGAACCATAGACAAAGAACTTGAAATTAGGAGAAAGTCACCCAAGGGAATAAATATAAACACTAAGCAAATAGTAGAAAGAGACACCTCAACAAAGGAGTGTCAGATCAGAAGGGCAAAGCGATAGTGAGCTAGAGAGAGTGCCCAGATTGTTCAGTTAGTTGAGTTTACCATTTTTGTGGTCTACCATATTTTCCAAAGAATGATCATCTCTAGAAACTAAAACTTTTTACTCACTCTAACTATCATTCTACCTTTTTCTATAACCATATTTAGGAAATAAATGTCTATTCCCTCAACTTATCTAAAGCAAACATTGCCATCCCTTATTGAGATCATGTGTATTCTGTATGGCCATCTTATCTTTGTATCAATTATGTTCTTTGTTCCATTTAAAATGGGAAATTTTATATTTTTGACCTTATATTTAAATGTATATATTTAGGTTGGTTTTGTTTTTCCTAAGACTAAGTTCTGGTTTGCATCATCCGTGTCTGTGGTAGCTAGGCCCTGAGAGCACCGGATCTGGTCACAGTGTCTGTTTTATGAGAGAGTCAGATGAGATCTTGCAATGTTGCATGAGAATCATAGCTTTGACCATCTCTTTCTGGTCTTCAGAAACTTAAGATCTTGTAGAACGAGCCATTAGAAGGGAGCTGGAAGCTTTCCTGTGACAGGCTCTCCTGTCACCAAAGCCATAGGAAACACCTCTGTCCTGATTTGGCTGCTTGTTCAAAGTATCTAACCAGATAACAACAAAATACTTTTCAGGGTCTGTTTTTTCTCAGAAAATTCCTCTGTCATAGGAAGTGAATGCCTGGGCAACCATTCTCCCCTAAGCTCTTCCATGGCCACAGTGGAATGGAAAATAAAAGTATAAAACATGGTGAGTGGGGAACTATGAGGACCTTTTAGGACATCTGCCTGAGATTAAGAAAATATAGTGTTTACAAGGAAATGTGGCCTTTTTACTTGGGGTTTGGGACTAAATATGCAGCTGGTACCTGAAATATCCATTTAACCACCAACAGTATAAACTCATGCCATGCCTAGCCTGGCTACCAGATTTGGGCAAACCTTATAGTAACATGTGCTTTGTGTTCAGAAACCACCAACCAAAGGAACCAGAATTTAGACACCCCTACCATGACTTTCATTCCTAACTGATAGCAACTTTGGGCAGAGTAGATAATCACCAATCAGCCTTCTGCAGGATTCACAAGTGCTTTAATAATTCAAAAAACTCAATCTTTGAATTATTGGGTTTATATTTAAGCATTTGCAGGAGATGGTTCAGGGAAGAAAATGGCTGGCAATAATTCAGAAGGCTTTCGCACACAGGGCATGGCCCAAACATACCTTCTGCTGCAACGGCAATAGTCAGGGTTTTTGGTATAACAGGTGAGTACTTGAGCATTTAATTTGCACTTCTCTGACTTCGTGTCTGTGGTGTTTAAAACACGTGAGATGAAGAAGTGAGATCATATGCCCGAGCATACAGACTCAGGGTGAAGCTGTCAAGCCAGAAGCTGCTAACTTGCTCTTTACAGTCTATGGTAAAGTAAAGGAGAGAGCTAGGGAGTTGGCTCAGAGGGGAAAGTACATACAATACAAGCTTGATGACCTGAATTTGGAACCTCAACCTCCATGTGAAAATGTCTGATATGGCTGAATGGAATGGGCAGAAACAAGTGGATCCCACATGCACATGAATACACATATGAATTTAAAGGGCAGGGGGATAAAAGCCACACTGAGTAAATGAGATGCGGTAAATATTTATACCGAGTCTGGATGGAAGGAAGCATGTTATAAGGCCAACATTTCTTTAGTGGACATGAATGTTTTTAAGCAATTGAGTTGACAGGAGCCAAGAGATGATTAGTAGTTTGTTTGAAGAATGTAGTCACCATGAGCAGACACACTGCTTCCTGGGCTCTCTGTGAATTGTCTGCATCATTTCAGTCAGATGACAGCATTAACTGACCTAGATCCTGGGCACAGGCCATCTGAACACTGACTAGCTAGGACACCCTTTCCTGTGAGGAGCTAGAACAGGACCGTCACATTCAGGATTACTGATAAACACCCAATTAAGAGGCATTTGGAACCTGATCTGAACACTCACCCTCCCCCACGGCCCCCAATTATCAGTGTTGATGAACAGGCAACTGCAATTAGTAAAGTTTATCTTTTACTTTCCTTGTGCACATGTTCTGTTGTGTGCTGTTACTGAGCCATGTCAGCATATGTGTATCTACCAAAGGTTATGATGGGAAGGACAGAACTGAACACACACACACACACACACACACACACACACACACACACACACACACACACACACACACACACACACACACACACACACACACGAAGCTGGAGGCACATGTCTGCCCTGGCCCTTTCTCAGGTTCCTGCATTCCTAAAATAATTCCAGCTGGGAGCACCACAGACTTGTTGATTCAGTGTGACACAATTTTAAGTAGCCTACTCCTTTAACTTCTGATGGAAGTTGAGTTTGGATGTGTGTGCACACATGTGCACATACATATAAAGGCCAGAGCTTTGACTTTGAGTCTTTTCAATTGTTCTCTACCTTCATTCATTCATTCATTCATTCATTCATTCATTCACCTGATTGTATGTATGTTAGGTGTGTATACAAGTGTGTGCCCGTGAATCCATACAGAAGCCAGAAGAGGCTATCTGATATTTTTATCTGTCTCTCTCTACCCTTTCCTCTGAGACAGGCCTCCAAGAATCTGTCTCCCCACTGCTAGGATTGCATGGGTATGTCTCCATGTGTGGTGTTTTTACCTAGAATCTGGCAACTGGATTTGGGTCATCAAGCTTGTGCAATGAACACTTCATCCACTGAGCCATCTTTCTACCCCAGCTGCTTCTTTTAGATCAAATAAACACCTAGCACAAACCTACCTTGACACATTCAAAACATCACTATCAAGTGTGAATACTTATTCTAAAGATAATGAAGAAAATCCTTTTATTTAAAATCCTTTTAAAAACCGTGCTTAGCCGGGCGGTGGTGGAGCACACCTTTAATCCCAGCACTTGGGAGGCCGAGGCAGGCCGATTTCTGAGTTCAAGGCCAGCCTGATCTACAGAGTGAGTTCCAGGACAGCCAGGGCTACACAGAGAAACCCTGTCTTGAAAAACAAACAAACAGACAAACAAAACATCCTGTTTAATTTAAATCAGTACTAAGAGGGGAAAGACTCAAAAGAAAGTAGAAGGCTACTTGCCTGAGTGGTATTGGAGGTGCTGCAGGTACTGGCCAACAGTGCCCAAGACTCCTACTTTCTCACGAGCTGTTCACTTTAACTAAACTTGACAGTACCCCCTTCGCATTGCCCCTAAAGTACTGAACAGTCACCCAAGATAAAAACCAGAAGTTATAAGATGATTCATTCAAATAAGGGAAGATCAGTTGGGGAAACCACTAAGCCAGTACAGCGCTTACTGTACAAACAAGAGAACTGAGTTTAATTCCCACCATTCATGTGAAAAACTGAGCCCACAAACCCAGTGCAGGGGAAGATGAGAAAGGAGCGTCCCTGGAATTCACTGAGCAGCTACTCTTGTCAAACTGGTGAGTTCCAGCTTGAACTTGAAAGCCTCCCTGCCTCTAAAACATAAGGTGGAGAGTTATCGAGGAAGTCACCCAACAATCACGTTTTTGTTTCAACACGGACATACGTCCATGTGCATATGTACCTTTCCAAGCCTCAAGACAAACAAGGGAAGAATTTTCTGAATTCCCTTTGCATGGAAAGTAGATCCAGATGGGAGACTTTGTATTTGTTATAAGGTACCTGTTAATATATTAAGTAAAGATAAGATATGTCTACATTAGTCACTGCAGGGGGGGGGTAGGGGGAAAATGAGCTGAGTTGTCAGCAGGACAGGACTCCTTATCAGAAGGGAAAGAGTGTGTCTTTGTGTAAGTGTGAATGTCCATGTCTGTGCAAGGCCGTGTCTCTGTGTGTGCATGATGCCTGTATGTATGCATGCCCATGTCTGAGTGTATGTCTATGTGCCTATGCATGTCTGTGTCTATAATTATGTGCGTGCCCATATCTATTCAAGTGTGTGTCTCTGTGTGCATATGACTATGTGTGTCCCCATTTCTGTGTGTATGTATCTGCATAAAATAAAAGCTTTTGTTTTAGTCTGAGTGATGCTAAAATGTTAAAGGCTAGATGGAAGGGCTTGTCTTGGATGTATTCTCCCTTCACAAACACACACATATAGCCACATAAATACAACATCTACACACAAACACATATCCAGAAACAATTCCTCAGGAAATAGAGCTTTTAATATAACAGTCAAAAATCAAAATTGATGCAAAAATGCATGCTGAATACAAGAAAGGAAGAAAGAATGAAATCAGGAAATATTAGTCAGGGAAACAAAAATGGGACTTAGCCAATAAATGACTTTGTAAAATTATGTCATTTAAATATGTAAAATTACATAGTTGTAAAATTATGCAATTTAATTTGCAGGGATAATCAGATTTTAAAAACAAAGGGCAGATTAAGTTTTAATAAATGAGCTTGTATTCTTCAA
Source organism: Mastomys coucha (assembly GCF_008632895.1). NCBI lineage: Eukaryota > Metazoa > Chordata > Mammalia > Rodentia > Muridae > Mastomys > Mastomys coucha. Next base: position 266,995,734 of record NW_022196905.1, on the reverse strand, counting down.
AAGTAAATTGGATCAGTAGGATCTCCTAGCTTGTAAATAGTTAGGAAAATTTAAAAATAGCAATAAGGGAACATGGTGTGACTTAGTTTATCAGTCCTCCCTCCCCCAGATTTGACTACGATCTCTAGTTAAGTATTGTGATTCCTATGGAGTTATAGGAATGGAAGGTTCCTTTAGCTGCATAGAATTCAGAAACATACCCATCACTGGTGATGGTGAGAAGATGCAGTAGAAGTTAAGAGAGAGAAACGAATCCTCATGAGTTAAGAAACCAAAGTGGAACAGGGCCTCATCCATAAAGACTCCATTGCGCCTCTTTCTTGAGTTCTGCCTTTGTAGGTTTTTTTTTTCTTCTGCAGCCTTACGTTCATTTTCTTAATGTTTTTAACCCAATGTCTGTGAAATTTTTATTGCTCCCCAGATAAAGACATCCGATCTGAATGTAACCACACACCTCTCGGCTCGGCAGTATTTGTCACAAACCATTATAAATTATCATGCTGATAGCCCGCATTGCTGGGAAGCCAGAGAAGTTTCATAAATCCTAACTACTCTGTCAATGGTATTCTTGTTTATTATACAGAAATAAAGTTTTATGAGACTCAAGATGTCTGCCTCTACCACTGAGGGGAAGCCTTGGAGCAGTGAGTTCTGACCAGTTCAACATTTCTAATGTACAATAGACATTTCTTTCTCAGGGATTCTCAGCCGCTCTACTTTTAATGGTGCTTGAGTGCCTTCCAAACATGCAGGATTTTGCTGGTGTGAAAAGGAGAAATTACCATTTCTTCCATCACCTCAACACCCTCTCTTCTCAGAATATTCCAGTGTTGCCTCTTATATCAATACATGAACATCCAGCTGGAAACCCTAGCCCCTTGTTATCCTTGAAGACAGATGCTCTGCTGTTCTGTTCATTGATTGATTTACGCTACACCTTGTTCAATAAAAGAATGAAAGAGATCATATTACCCGGGTTTCAATGCTTTCATGTAACGGACCCAGTTGAATGGCAGCATCAACATGGACTGTTACATGTTAAAAAAAAATTTCAGCAACCACATCTACATTCAAGGACTAGTCACTGTGAGACCCTAACCCTTCCTTTGTTAAGGAAGCCCACAGTTGAATCATGAACTAGCTCAGTTTTAGCATCATTTACATGAAAATCTCATGATTATATCCTATATTGTCAGAGTCATATGATGGATTTTACATACTTATAAACAAAACAATGAAAATTTCAAGAGATTTTTTTCCCTGCCAAACTATTTGGCTGGTCTAAGTACGTGTCCATGTCTAACCCTCCACCTAGGAAAGAGAAATGGTTCCTTGGGTCTCAAAGATGTTTCTCTGCATTGAATGTTATGTTACAAGACATTGATTTCTTGCTTGCTTTCTCATGGTGAAAGTTGACTGTACAAATAGTGGCAATTTCAAGAAAAAAAAACCACACAGGTTGTATTTATATGAGAATCAACCCATTACAGGATCAATACATTTAGTTTGACATATGTTTACTTTTATATTTCCAAATGTTCTAACAATAACCAAATTGATGTCACAGTCATGATGAAAATGTCTTGGTGGAGAGATTTTTAGTTTCTCAATAATTCTACATCGGCTCCTTCAGTTATTCTACTAGCAACTCAATAGCATTAGCACACACATCATCCTTTTCCTGTCTTTAGCCACATGCTACAGCCAAAGAGGGAGAAATGTAAACTAGCTCAACTAAGGGGAACATGAACAACCAGCTTGTTTTCTGAGACAGGGTCTCATGCATTCTAAACTTGTCTCAAACCTGCTGTGTAGCTGAGGGAGAACTAGGAGTCTTGATTTCTCTTGCCTCTGTCTCCCAGGTGCTGGGATTGCTGCTATGAACCACCATGGTCTGCAGAGCTTCCAGGGAGTTCTTCCAGAGAGAGCGATGGGTGGTGTATTAAACTCGGTTTCATAAATGGTCTCATACAGTCAGAAGACAAAAACAACACAGGCTATTTCTTAAAGAATCTCTGTGTGTTCCACCTTCTCAGAGAATTATAAACACCTGCAGATGTTGAGGCTCTGACTGAGCACATCTCAATGAGCAGAACTAATTGCCACCTCCAACAGTGACAAGAAGCCATGTAGGATCTGGAAAGATGGAGGAGCCCATGCTTAAGGTGCTTTCCCTTTTAACATTTTGAAGCTCTTCATTGTGAAAAAGGCAATGTGGCCACCCTTTGGAATGAGGCACAAAGGCATTTCCCATGAGCAGAATCCCCCTGCCCTCAACCAGAGTGAATAATCAGCTTTTAAATGCTGGTGGCTTCTTCTAGGGCACAGAGCCTGAGCTGTGAGGATTAAGAGATCATTTTATTTGACAGCAAACAAATAAAACTCATAAACAACCCCACCCCCAAATCTACCACTACACAATCTTTATGGAAGCAATCTTTTCTTAAAGCTGTGTGTACAGTGTGTGTGTGTGTGTGTGTGTGTGTGTGTGTGTGTGAGTGTGTGTATGTGTGCGCAAGTGTGCCTGCTCCTGTCCCACAGTGAACGTGGGGAGGCCTGAGGACAACACGTAGCAATAGGTTTCCTCTTTCAACCATTTGGCTCCCAGGGATTGAATGCAGTCACTCAGGCTTGGCAGCAAGTACTTTCAATTACTGAGCTATCTTGCCAGCCCCTGATTGTCTTTTTAAAAGAAGGAAATGAACAACAACAACAAAAAGAAGTGGTCCCCCTTCTCCTGTCACATTCTACCCTGTATCATGATAAATAACCATGTAAAGTTTCCCATATATCACTTTCCGCCATCAATTTCTTGAGGCAGCCTGTGTATGCATGTATTAGTGTACATATTGTTTGTGAGGAGGGTGGGGGAGCATGAAAGCACTATCTACACATAACAGTTTATCAATTAGCATTGTTCCCAGGCTTCTACTGCAGGATGTCCTGGGCTCAGCCTACACCAGCTCTCAGAAACACTGCTGAGTACACATTCCCCTCCCCCCTTTCTGTTGCAAGTATATATGAGGTGACATCACACAAGAGGTTGGAAACTGACCACAGTGGAACGTTCAAGAGATGAAAATGAGCAAAATCACAAATTAGGACCTGATCTGCTTCTTCCTCAGAGCGGCTGTTGAACATTTGTTACCACGCCACTTCCGAGGACCAGGGTTACTCAGAGCGCTTAATTCTGTTACCTAGTTACCTGGTCATAATTCCCTGATCAGAAATCAGTCAATGTGAGCTGATTAAAACCTAAGAATACTTTATTTTGAAAGGAATCATGTGTTGCCAAACCTTCTTGAAAATATCTCCTATAGCAGTTTAAACACTGTCAAGATGTAAAAATATGTACAACAACACAGTATCTAAGTCATTTACACTACTAGCTCTGTAACAATCACCATAAAGAATAGCAATAAGCCTACTATGGCTCAGTGATAGAGTCCTTACCTAGCATGCATGAAGCCATAGCTTTGACTCCCAGAACTTTCAAACAACAACAAAATAGAAACAGTACCCTGTTTTCTAGAAGGCACTGGAACACTCTATTAATTCTACCAAAGAATAATTCAAGTCAATTTAGGGGCTGGGGATTTAGCTCAAGGTAGAGCACTGGATTCAGTCCTCAGCTTCAAAAAAAAAAAACAAAAAAAAAAAAAAAAAAAAAAAAAAAAAAAAAAAAAACAAAAAACAAAACAAAACAAAAACAAAAAACAAAAAACAAAAAACAAAAAACAAAAAAACAAAATAAAAGTCAACCTAATACTGGGACTTGAATACACTGGAATCAGAGTGAAGTCCTGTATGCCAATCATTCACAGATGCATCTTCTGTCTATGTATTTCTGTTAAGTTACTAGACATTAGCAAGTTGAATGAAGTAGATACCTCGATACCCTGACTATGGAAATCTGGTTGTCACCATACCACAAAATCAACAGATTTCTGAGTCCTTTATACAGGTGGGAATGTTTTCATATCACTCTGTTCTCTACAAAAGAATGAAAACATGAAACAAGAGCAGCTTTCATCACTGTACACGTCTGCAGTACAGCTAAGTTCAAAGTAAGAACTGGCCCATGTCTTCATTAAGATTACTATTCAAGCTCAAACTGGAGACTGAACTCCTTAGAGTGCTTCAGAGTGAGATCATGTGGGATTGTGTGCTCCTGGATGTGGAGAGCATCAAGCTCTGAAGTCTTCAGTGGTAGACCTCATATGATGCAAAAGCAGAAATACCACATCTACAACCAAGATTTTTATGTAAAGAGTATGGGCATCATTTAGATGGTCTCTACAGTAAAATGTTACTGGGATACTAGTATACTGGGATACTGGGATGTTACTTTTCATAGACCAATATCTAGTGACTTCAAGTTGAAAGAGACAGACAGGTAAGGCAGATTGGTTCTAACCTTATACACACCTAAATTCTCATTGCATTTGTACATTTTTAAAAGTTGTTTTCCTAAACATTTCCACAATTAACTTAATATTTAAAACTCTTGCTTAAGCTCAGCACAGTAGCAAATTCTGTACTTGGGAGGCAGAGACAGGTGAATCTCTAAGTTCAAAGCCAGTCCAAACTACAAAATGAGTTCTGGGACATCTAGCGCTACATAGTGAGACTGTGTCACAAACAAATAATCAAACAATTCAACCAACAAAACAAAATAGCAACAATAACAAGCCCTCTAATTCACCTTATATACTTTATGAACACTTGCCTTTTTCATGTCAAACACGATGCAATCTTTCAGATCAGAGTGCTGTGATAGCTCCTGCCACGGAGCTATAGTCCCCAGCCGTGAGAAATCTTCTAAAATCATTAAATGAGCCACAGATTTGTTTAAAAAACACCCGACTCCACCATCTGCAGATTATGTATACTGGTGACCCACAATACTTAAGAAAACACAAGCCTTTTCTCAAAACCCTCTCCAGAAAGAGCCACACACCACACATTTCTTAACAAAAGATTTCCCAAACCAAACGTGTCAACAGAAGGAGGACAAACATTTAAACACAGCCTGACATATTGGGTGAACTCAGCCACTTGTAACTTCATTTCCACACCACTGACAATTGAGCTCATCTAAGTCCGGACCGCTCATTTACTTTCTCACACTCAACGGCATGGATACTCATGACCACTAGATGGTGCTGTGGCGCCCTGTTCAAACTCCCTCACTTACTTGCAGTCTCTGTCCTCCAAATCGAAATGTGGGTTGAAGTTGATCATGATTCTCTGGTAGGGCTCCGGAGCTTGGATTAGCCATTCACACTTCTCACTTGGATGGTAAGAGTGAGGGTAACCGGGAGATGTAAGGTACCCTGGATTTTCAATTTTTATGGTCCCGCCACATTTGTCTGCAACAAAAATGACATTTTAGCAGATCTCTTCCCTGCAACCAGTTGAGTCTTCTAGCTTTACATATGTATTGACAATTAGCAAACATTCTGTCAGTTTAAGAGAACTCCAAAGTGTCCCCCACAAACCCTCCGTGTAACCCTGGACACGAAGTACACCACACCACTCTTTAATCTGCAGGAGCATGACATCCACAGAAAGCTTACTGTGATCTGAGATGCTTCCCCCCCACCCAAAGTTCCTTCCAAAGAAAGAGGTCTTCCAGCATTAAAAACATTAAATCCCCTCAATTGATGTTAACACAGCCCCCTGGGAGCTCCTGCTAGACTTAATTATCTTCCAAGAAGTGTAATCACATTAAGGAACAGCTCTAAGTGGAAGGTGCCTAAAAGATGCTGTGCCACTCCTTGCAAGTGGCTTTTTGATGATAAGCCTGGTCAGTGTCATTGACCATTGGGGACTGTCTTCCAGGACTTTGATTGGCCTGAAGCCTAACCTCCTTTTGTTGTTGTCTTATCTGCCTGTAAATCTAAGTGATTTTGAGTTATCTCTGCTTTTGAGACTCAAATCAACAGAGAACAAAGTGCAGCTGGTGATGCAGAAAGAACTCGGCTTTACTTATCCAAGTTGCTCAGCCTTGGAGACCAGATCAAAGCAATGGGGCAGAAAGAAAAATAAATAGCCACACAGCATTAATTCTAATTACTAAATGTTAGGGGAAACCCTGGCCACTGAGGTCTGGGTATCGCAGATGGTGAGCTACATCTTCACATCCCGGGAAAGAGAAGCCCTCCAGTTTTCAGCCTTTATGAAAAACAAACCACCGCCACGACAAAAACTCAAATGCTGAAGTGACTCTCTAATAGCTAAATAAACCAGACTCTGGGCTGGTTTACAATTCAGCATAGATCGCTACTGTCACTCTCTATTATAGGTTTCACACAGGAGAGCCACAGCCTGCAAATGCCATCCCATTTATTGATGCTTAATTTTAGGCAATAAAAATTTGGTGCATAAACTATGTAAGAAGTACAGGTATGAAACATTGAAATATATAAGCCTATCAATCACAAACATTCAGTAATGGTATATATAGATTTTAATATTACATCTAATAGATTCTCTGTGGAAAGAGAATAGCATTCTTTGCTCTCAGCATGAATTTATAAATCTACAGAATTTTATTACAGGAAAACCAGGTCAAATGGAAATGAAAGATGAAGTGCACATCAAAAATGCATAAAGCTACATGCATTACAGAAGTCATTTCCCATAAATTAAAAAGAAGACAATATAAATTATGTTGTTTTCTCCAATTGCTAGAGGTTTCTGGCTGTTTCTTAGATTGGAGGGGGTTGGTCCTAAAGATTCTCTTCCCATTGGCTTTTAAAAGCTTCAGGTCTTCAAGAAGAACTGGTGTTGTAACCAACAATGCTCAGAATCTCAGCTAATGATGTCAGCCAGCTCAGTGGTGCGACTCTGCAGAGGGTCTGGCACTATTTTATTTTGTGCAGAAATCTTGGAGAGTGACCCCCCTCAGCTCATTAAATCGCTTCAGCTCTGTGTAGCCACCATGGCATCTGTTAGGAGAGTGAAATAAAACAGTCGACCGATAGTTACTTCAGAAGACAGTGAGGTGGGGTTGGTACCACACCAGAGCACTTTAATCTGTGACTTCTGAGAAAGTGACAGTGTAATAAGATAATGTGGACTGCTGGACTCCCACACTCTGTTCAGTCTCTCTAACAGTTGATTAGGAGAGAGGATTCCTAATGACTGTGGACCATTAGTCCTAAATAAGGTTAATGAATTAATTTAGTAGACACTTACTGGGAGGAGGTGGATATGGTTTTAAGAGGACTACAGACTTACTGAGCCATGCACTGGCCCTGGCCACCTCAAGCATAGCAATAGGGTTTCAGTTGAGTGGAGTCCGGATTCTCAGCATTCCCCACATTTCTGCTAAGAAAATTAAAAAGTGTGTGTGTGTGTGTGTGTGTGTGTTGTTCAGAACCACACAAGTCTTCATGCTCTTCACATTAGCTATCATGATCATCTTTTGGGTACCCCAACATGGCTCTAACCCAGTGTTGTTCTCAATCTGTGGGTTTCAATCCCTTTGGCAAACCTCTTTCTCCAAAAATATTTACATTACGATTCATAACAGTAGCAAAACTACAGTTATGAAGCAGCAACAGAAATAATTTTATGGTTGGAGGTCACCACAACATGAAGAACTGTATTGAAGGGTTGCATCATTAGGAAAGTTGAAAACCACCGCTCCATTTTTAGGCATTATGAAGAATAACGGTTTGAGGTCTAAACATTTGAGTTCTTTTGGTTAGAGGAAAAAGATATTTCATCCCCTGCCAGAGTATAGAAGCACTCCACCAACTCAGGTTCATTAACAAATTGAACTCTACATTCATAATTTTTTGAGTGTTTGGCTTCCCTTCCAGAGTATATAGGAAGATGCCGCCAACTCAAATTCATTAATAAATTGAATTCCAGTCCTGTTCACAAAAAAATTCGCATATCTTTTGAGAACACTGCTTGGTACCTGTTGGGGGAGATCTATAGTTGAAATCACAAAACCTGGGGAAAGCACATTAGGGAGATTAACTTCTATCATAAAGGAGTGATTTAAATTCTTCCTGGTAGAGCCCACGCTCGGCTCTTATTAAAACAATATACCACAATAAGTAGTAGATGCACTTTTCTCCTAATTACTTTGATTGAAATCTAAGCCAGACAAAGTAAACATTTAGCTATTAGTTAATAATAATGCTGAAGATCTACTGTTCCGATCAGCCCTTGCCTAGCTTTCAGTACCTTTCCAGGGGACTTGGAACACATTTGTACCAGATCCCATTTTAAACACACTCTTTAGGTTCCAGGGCACTGTTTATACCCAGGACTGCCTTTCATTTACTTAACAGTGAGTGGTTTTAAAAGCCAACTGGAAGCTGCACCAGGGTTGCGGATTCTCAGATACGCTAGTACCTCGCACTGAATAGATTCAAAGCCTTTATTGACAGTGCGACTTTCATTCATACTTCAGACTGATCACAGACGGTTTACAAAGGCAGCGGAGAGTTCCAGCGCCAAGACTGACCGCTGTCTCTGGTGTCGCCCACCAGAGGAAACCGAGTAGGGGTGTTTCGAGGAGAACCAGGAAGTCCTCCCGGTGAAGTGTTCATTAACTCTCAGCAGCCATCAGATTTTTGAAAGGGAGTCTCATTTAATTGCCTCTGGGAGGAAACATTATTAAGATAATTGGTGTGCTGATCTGGGAAGGTAGGCAGCTCTGCTTCGAAACAGAGGCAGGAGAAGCCAGCTACCAACTGGAGCAGGGGGCCGAGGGCTTGTGGTCCTCCTGCCCCAGACGCCCTGACTTCTCCGTTCCTTGCGCAGGCAAGTTTCCTGCGCCCGGCAGCCGTGCGCGCGTCCCGAGGCTGGGGCTGGAACCCCCTCGCCCGAGGGGACCCAGCAGCCCCGGGCACTCTGGTCGCTCCCGTCTCCGGCTGTCACTTACCGCTGCGGAAAGCGCCCGCCAGGGCGAGGGCAAGGGCGAGCGAGGCGCACAGCAAAGGCAGCCCCCTCTCCATCCTCCTTCGCCGAGCCAGTCCCCAGGCAGCCGCGAGAGAACACGATTGCGCGGACGAAAACCCAGCAAACGAGAATCTTAACAATCCGAAACGCTCTTAAGTCCGCCTAAGAACCATAAAATCCTCAGCCGGTCTTGGCGGGGAAGGCTAGCGGCGAGGCAATGCCTGAATTCGCGAGAAGCGCGTCTCTTTTTGTGTCTCAAGTCGCCTGCATCCTGTCATTTAGCTCCGATTTCCTCTCCCTTTTCCCACACTTGTTCCTCTTCCAGGAGCCACTGCCCGGGCCATGTCTCAGGAAGAAGAAGAAGGAGGAGGAAAAAAAAAGAGGGGAGGAGTTGCGAGGAGGAGGGGAGAGGGCGGGCGACACACCAAAGCCAATTTCTAGAGGGAAAGGAAAAAAAAATCCCGCTTGATTCTGGACGGGTTGGAGCCGAGGAGCTGGCGCCCAGAGGAGGTCCGGGTTGTCTGCGGGAAGGAGAGAGAGCAATGAAAAGATGAGCGGGAGAGCGAGGACTTTCTCTACTGGCACCCGCCTCTCTCTCCGACCTCCACCTCCCTCCCAGATCCCTTCCCTCGCTTCCTCCCGCCCCCTCCCCGCACAGCTCTGCCAGTGATTGCCTGGCTGGA
>NW_022196905.1:266976444-266986116 GCF_008632895.1 Mastomys coucha | reverse complement strand
GCAGGAAGAAGGTCACTGGGGAGCGAGTTGTCTGCGCCCAGAGTGCAAGGACATGTGTGTCAGGAGGGGCTAGCTGGTACTAGTGGTACCAGCCCCAGTGGCCGGCTAGTCTACCTTGGCGAGATCTCTGCACCCCAGAACTGAGCAAGGCTGCTCTTGTAAGGCGAGGATCCCGGAGCCAAGGAGTTCCGAGAGCCCGGGGTTAGCTGCTACTTCACGGAACTCCAAATCCCTAGGCACCCGCGCCCCGGGTGGCGTGGATCGCGCAGCCAGTCCCCGCTTCCACTTCCTGGGTGTCAGCCTGAGGTTTGGGGCGGGAAGCGGCCGGGCGCTCCAGGATGCTCCGAGTAGGACTGTAGACCAGAAGAAGAACGCCTGGCTGTTCTGGGAGACCGCGCTGTTGAGCCTAGAGAACTGCGACTGTGTCTCTGCCACGTAAAGCATAGGCAGACCTTCTTGGAGCACGGAGCCTGGCTGCAGCCAAACAAGGCCTCCTCGCCGTGCATAAAGGCAAGGCTGGGTACTCGATCCCCCATCCCCATCCCCGACGCTTCAGGCTGCATTGTTCCCCGAGATTTGGTGCCCTCTCCTTTGGGGTTACACGAGCCCAGAGGATGGATGGTGGCGCGCCTTTCAGCTAGGGGGCAGCCGCCAACAGTCGCAGACGAGCCACGTAGAACTCCAAGAATCGGAATCAGGGGTTGAGGGGCCCATTTCTGTGCACCCTGAGGAGGGTGCACAATACTGGCAAGGACCCCTGTGAGGGTGACAGGATGATATTTGCAAGGGTCTCCTAGTGCCAGGTTTAGGTTACAGGCAATTGTGTCTACTGGTCCTCCAGCCTCACCCGCCACGCACAGAAGAGGTGCGTCCCCGGCGTCTGCCCAGTGCCTCCCCCTCCCCCATGTCGTCCGGTTCTACCCTCAAGGGCTTTCCGAGAACTGCAGCAGGTGGCGTTTGGCTTACGAAAGAATAGCAAGGACACCCAGGGACTTAAACTAGTTGAGGCCACTGATCAAGTACATATACCGGGCCTAATGCCCTCCGAAGGAGCTTGTGGATAATAAGGTGAAAAAGTCATACGCCTTCTGGGAAGTGGCATTTATAGACACACTGCCACCACAGAGACTGACTCCTACCTGGTGCAAGGGCTGGCAAAGATTTAGGAATGCTGGCAAGGAGACTCTGGTCAAAGGTTTTGGCTGAAAAAACTAGGGTCAGTCAGGGAGAAAGATCACCCCGGACACTGGTTCCCTAGGCCAGGACTCTGCGTTGGGCGTCTAGGCTGGGCGCTGAACTGAAGCTTGTGCGTGGCGCGGATCTCCCGCCTGGGCTCCCGCGCAGGACCCACTGGCTCCAGAGTCCAGCCTTCTTTCCAGCCCTGGTTACCGGGCCCCGCCTCCAACGCAGCCTCTCCCTCCCCTCCCCACCGCAACGCCACCCCTGCGTGCAGAGAGCCAGCCCCGGAGGGTCTCGGTTAGTCGCCACTAGCTTCCTCTTTAGTTCTCCGACCCTTATGAAGTCCGGGTGGTTTGGGTGTGCCAGAAGGCTGGGAGTCAGCCTCTGAGTTGAGCGGAAGGGGCAGTCGCGAGGTCGTTGGCCCTCTGCAGGCAAGGTCTAGGCGATAGCCGCGCCCAGGGCAGAGCTGTGGGGAACAAGAGTGCCGGTGGCCGGGGGCGGGTAGAGGGTGGGGGTGAGGTGGGCAAGACCTGGCAATCTGCCACCGGGAGCGCGTGTCCCCGCCTCCCTACGCCAGGCATCGGGCGCATCCTTGCCAAGTCCTACTGTGCTGGGCAAACCTTAGACTCAGGGTGACCCCAGCCGCCCTAGTCCTGGAGTCCAAGGGACAGGCGCCTCGCCAGACTTGGCGAGTCGGCATAAAAGGGAAACCGGGCCATAGCTGTGACGATCCAGATCCTTGTCTCTTTCTGAAGAGAAGCCCCAATGCCTGGCTCGCCCAGGCAAAGCGGAAGCCAATATTTAATCAATCTGCCCTGGGTCGGGTGAGCTAAGGGGCACACTGTGGGACACTTGAGTGATCAACTGGCCAGCCCTGGGAGAGACAGTTCCCCATACCCAGAAACAAAAGGGGGGGGGGAAGGGCTTTGAAGCTTGGTGGGGAGAGGGACCAGTGAAGGACTCCTGGTTTTCTGGCTCAGTCCCTAAGTTCTCTTGACAGCTTTTCTCTAACCGGTGAGGCATGCCCTGTGTGTACTTTAGGGGAAACATACTTAAAACTCTGTCTCTCATTTTCCAGGACTGGGCTTTCCTAGACAACTTTTTTTTTTTTTTCCACAGTGGGTGCTGCGGAATGGAGCCTAGCCACCCTAATTACTAATTGCCAGCTAGTGCGTTGGTAACCATTCTGGCTAACAGCCTTTTCCTGTGCCATAAGATTTCATCAAGAAAAGACAGGTCGATTCAGATACCTGCCCTTCTCCACCCAGGGGAACAGACTGACTTTACAGGAGAGCAAGTGTGAGACAGAGGAAGAATTTGGCAGGATTCCTACTTCGATTTTATTTTGGTCTCGTGCACACATTTCCTCTTCTTGATATCGCAGATCTGCCTAGGAGACAGGGCCTGCTTCCACCTTCGGGTGATTTATCTATCTGCTGCCCTAACCGCACTGGATAGAGACTGTCTGTGGTCAGTACCACCTCAGGGGCTGCGGAGGATGAGGCCGGTTTGAGCATGGCCAGTATGAGCTAGCTGGGTGGACACACCTTGCTCCTTTCACCAAGGCACATCACTTTGCTAGAAATAAGAAGAGAGTCATTGCTCCCAGAAGGCCTTTGGAGCCACCTAGTTCTCAAGGGTACAACATGGGGATCCCAGTGTAGCTCAAAACCAAATCAAGTGCAGTAGAGTATATGCATTGTGTTGTTTTTAAAGTCAAAGGTATGGCTATAGAAAAACAAAGAATTCTTAGGAGCCACCCAACATCTGACACGGAAGAAGAGAAACTGCCATTTATAACCACGTTCAGTGGTATGGGGTCCTGATGCCAGCGATTTCAAGGTCAGGGTGAGTTAGAGGTCAGTCTATGCTACCTGCAACACTGCTTTCACAAAACAAAGAAACTTAAAAAAAACCTCTCTTTGGGTCAGGAGAGCTGGCATTGTGGTGAAGAGTAGGTTCTGCCCCCTCAAGTTCAGTTCCTAGCACCTACGCTGGATCACTCAGGACCACCTATACCTACAGTTCCTAGGGATCCAATACCCTCTTCTAAACTCTACAGGCACTTCCACTTATGTACGTATACCCAGACATATGTACACACAATTAAAATAATTTAAAAAAATTTTAAATGAGACATTTTCCTTAGAATGATACTTTCATGAAATAACTGTCATGCAAACGTTGTCTCTCGGGCTCCTGCTATAGGTATCTGAACTTGTAGTGGCAGAAGAGAGTAAATAAAGGAACCTTTAATTTTGTTTCTTTTTTTAAAAGTTACTTTAGTTTTTATTACTTTTAATTATGTGCATGTATGTGTGAGTGCAGGTGGCCACAGACCAGAGTAGTCAGATGCCCTGGAGCTGGAATTACAGATGGTCGTTAGCTGCTCAGTGTGGATGCTGGGAGCTGAACCTAGGTTTTCGGAGAGAACAGCCAGTACACCTAACCTTGGTACCATCTCTCTAGCCCTCGTTTCTCCTTTTCTAAGTAGTTGAGAAATGAGTACTTTCTAACACCTGCAGGCTAAGATTTCAAAGCAAAGTCTTTGAGATCTGAATATTCCCTGACACACAGGTGGACAGTGCTAAATTCTGAGTCATGCTGGGAGAGTCACAGCCGTTGGGGCTTAGGTTTTTGAAAACGGTATTGAGTCTGAAACAGTCACTGGTGATTAATCTACCTTCCATGAACTACTTCTTGGGGCAGGGGTGGCAACTGAGACACTTTCTGTGTAATTCGCCAGCATGCTGGGATCACAAATTTCAAACCACACTACCTGACTGAATTCTCTCTAAATTAGGAACATAAAAACAACAGACAGAAACACTCAGCCAGCAAAATTAAAAATATCATTAGAGAGAACAAATTCAAAATTTCCAAGTAGCAAGCAAAGCAGAGGATTGGCTACTCAAAGTCTTTAGTCACATAACTGTGACTAAAGAATAAAATGTTTAAAGAATGCTAAAAGATCAATTAAAAAATCATTATTTTTGTAAAATAAACAGTCCAAAGCTCAAAACAGGGCTGCTGATGTATTTCAGTTGATAGAATGCTTTCCTAGCATGCAAGCTAGGCTCAATCCCAGCAGCACACAAAAACCAGGTGGAGCTGGGCCTACCTGCAGTCCTGGCACTCTGGATGTAGAAGCTGGAGGATCCAGAGTTCAAGGTCATCCTTGGTTAAGGGAGTTTGAAGCCAGCCAGGACTACATGAAATGCTGTCAAAAGGAAGAAAGAAGAAAGAAAGTCTCAAAACATAGTTAATAATTGTTTAATTTATCCCAGAATAACTGAATTTAGAAAATTCCACCACTCTGGCAGTTGCATGGAGAATGGGTGGTCTGTGGAATTAGAGAAGAAGATGAGTTTTGACATACTGTTTGGAACACACAGTGGGAAGAAAGGGGAAGCAAGGAGTTCATGCAGTTAGAGAGTAAAGCTAACTGGACAGGCAGGTTGCTATGGCAACAAAGGAGCAGGTGTTATCAAGAATGACCCAGCAGGACCCGATCCTCCATAACTATAGGGGCCTTAGTGGCCACACTGGCATGGGCTGTCTTGGAAGAAAGTTAGACTTTGACTATTTTTAATTTCTGCCCTTTTGAGGCAGTCAGATGAGTTTGTAATCCAAACCATTACTTGGCTTTGATGACTCATTACTTGAGGTGATGAGTGTATGGGTCACTGAAGTGTATTTGGTGGCAGTGAAGCAGCAGGAAGGATGACATTGTGAGGGGACAGAAAAGGAAGCCGTAGGCAGAATTTTCACAAACCTGTATTATTTATTTTGGAGCATGGGGGCCAGGGAATGCATGCTTGTTTGATCCCACCATATTTGAGGTGGGAGGGGGAGTTCCTCACTGGCATAGAGCTGACTGATCAGCTTAGGCTGTCTGGTCAATGAGCCCCAGGGATACCAATGTGGAGACCATGCTGACCAGAGAGAATACTATTTTCTTGGCTCCACTGATGATTTTATAAGTTCGCATTTGGGACTAGAAACACATGGTGTATACAACATTTTCCCTGAGCTGGACTGGTTCTCATAAAACTCACAACAATTTGCTTAACTCATGATGTATAGTAGTGCAGAATTGTATTATCTCAACTTTCATGACTGAAGAAGGATTCTCAATAAATGCTTATTGATATAACAATTTTTCTGCCATTATTTACAATAAATAAATAAATAAATAAATAAATAAATAAATAAATGTGTCTGGTGATATCCAAAGAATATCCCCTTCCTCACAGCCATATAGCTCTTCAATAATAATAATGTCTTTCATCCTTATATCCACATTCTCTTCCTTGTAAATTACACTTTTAAAGATTGTTTAAAGGGAATTTAAGATCTTAGCCTTTACGTGAGCACACACAGCATTGCTTAGCTGACTCTGTGAAACAATCAGAGCACATCTTCAGTCTTGTGAAGTCTCCATTCAGCATCATCATGAGCCATTTTTTCACAGATAACTGTGGCTTTTAAAAACTGTCATGCGATTTCTTGCCATGATAGTTCAGTCAAAGCAGCCGGCAGACTATCAGCAGCCACTCTTTCCTTGAGCCTTTTTCTTCCATTTGTTATGTTAAGCCATTAAGTCGAGAGCACCTTGTTTCCTTTGTGAGAAGTGATGCATTAATACCTGTGGGTTGGTTTCCAGCAACAAAATGCACCATCTTGAGGGACCTGTAATGCCACACTAAGGAACAGATGACACAAAGCGGTCATGCAGAAAGAGCAGGCTTCCTGGACTGCTCGTATTTTCAAAGCACTAGAACAAGTGAGCTTTTGGAGTTCACATAGTTCACATAGCCCACACTCAAGCAGAAAGTGGCATATAAACAGCAAAGGAAGTTCTTTGGGAAGGGCTGGCCCTCCGCTTTCTTCATTCTCCCAGAGACAGTTGGAGTTGCAGAAACCAGACAGAACAAACACGCAAAAGCGGAGATGGCACAGTCTAAATGCACAGGCACCAAGAAAACGTGTGTCATGGACACACTGAAGACCATAAGGCAGCCCAGTAAATCTCCTTTACTAAACAGTGTGTGCCTGAATTGTCTAGAATACTATGTCTATAGCTGGGAGACCAAAACACATCCTCACTGGCAATAAATAAATAAAGGTTACTTCTGGGAACTGAGGAATTAGAAAGAAAGAAAGAAAGAGAAAAAGAAAGAAGGAAAGAAAGAAGAGAAAAGGTACCATGAAGCAACAGGCAGGGGCAGAGCCAGGCTTCCAGGTTCCAGTTTGTATCTTCAGAACTTTTTAAACCCATTCATGATTTTTTTGCATGCAAATATGTGGGCTGTGCACGTGTGTGTCTGTGTGTGTGTACATTTATGCATATGTGTAAATATATATTGAAGTCCAGATTGATAACAGCATTCTTCCTTTATCTATCTTCTCCTTATATATTGATATATGGTCTCTCACTTGAACCCAGATGTCTACCTACCTAGCCAGTTTGCTTCAAGAATCCTCTTTTTCTGTTTCCTCATTTACTATAGATAGGCTGCCAACCTGCTGCATTTACATGGATAATGGGGATCTGAACTCTGTTCTTCATAATTGCTAGCAAGTACTTTGTCTGCTAAGCTATCTCCTCGACCCCCATTTGTGATTTTGCAGGTTGAGTAAGTAGGTTGAGGCATGGACTCATTGTAACTAGACATCAGTGGTTCACATTGACGTCTTGATGTCATCTGAACTCATCTGAGACTAGAGTCTATACGGATCTATAAGGGAATTTCTAGAATGAATGAACTTAGGGTAGACCCACCTACCCTAAATGTGAGCAGTACCATCCTCGACTGGTGTCCTGGATGGAATCACATGAGAAGGTGACTGAGTGTCAGTATTCATCTCTCTCTCTCTCTCTCTCTCTCTCTCTCTCTCTCTCTCTCTCTCTCTGCCTCACACTCCAGTCACCATGCCTTCCCACCACTCCTTCCTCATCATGGACTGTGTCTGAGAACAGTGAACCAAAGTAAACTCTCCTTTTCTTACGTTGCTTCTTGTCACATATTTAGGCATAGTAACAAGAAAAACAACCACTATCATATTCAGATTTATTCATAATCACACAGATTTCATGCTATTTGTAAAAGCAAAGTCACACCTTACTGATTTTCAGCATAACTTGGGCCTTGGTTTTAGGATGATTGCTCTGAGCTTCAGAACAGTTAGAACAGAACAGAGGCAGACAGTGGTGATAACTGAGTGTGGTGTTAGCCTTGATCATTTTGAGTGTTATCTTTTACTATGTAGCCCGAAGACAGTGACTTTCACATCACATTTAAGGGGAAGCACCTTGTAAATTCAGGGTACAGAGTGAGCGGTAATCAGGTTTTGTTGCTGCATCTTAAGAAATACAGCCTAGAAGGCTGGAGAGGTGACTCAGTGGGTAATGTGCTTGCTGTGCAAGTATGAGAAGTCAAACCATTGTGGTGGTTTGAATGAGAACGGACCCTATACACTCTTATATTTGAATGTTTAGTCACCAGGGAGTGGAACTGTTTAAGAAGGATTAGAAGGTGTGGCCTGGTTGGAGGAAGTGTGTCACTGGGGATGGGCTTTGATGTTTCAAAGTCCCATAGTAGGTCCAGGGTCTTTTTTTCTGCATGTTGCCTGTGGATTAAAATGTAAATCTCTCAGATATTGCTTCAGTATTATACCTGTCTGTTGCACACCACGATGATCATGGACTAACCCTCTAAAACTGTAAGCAAGGCCCTACCTAAATGCTTTCTTTCTGTAAGAGTTGCCTCAGTGTCTCTTCACACAAACAAACAGTAACTAAGACACCCATATTTTAAAAAGCCAGGCTTTGTGGCACATGCTTATAATGTCAGTACTGGAAAGTTGGTGATAAGGTGTTTGCTGGCCAGTCAGCCTAGTTTACTTGGCAAACTCAAGGCCACTGAGAAACCATGTCAACATCAAGGTGGATAGCTCCTGAGGAATGACAACTGAATTTGAATTCTGACCGTCACATGCATCTGTACACACACACACACACACACACACACACACACACACACATCACAAACAAGTGCAAGCTAGATTGCCTGAACCAGAGAAGTTAATTAATGGCTATGATTAGGCAGCCAAGGTACAGAACTGAATTCATGCAGAGCTGGAACCAAAGATCACATAGCTGCCAGTCAGTAGGAGGTCATCTGCATTTCCATCTGGTGGTTTGATTCTTGAGCATACTCCAAGCAAGACAAAGGTGAAAATAGCAGCCTGTTCTTCGCTGGATTTCTAAAGTCACAGCACAGAGAAAAGTTTGAGGTCAGGGTATTTTCCCTCCAGAGGCATGCTTATCTCATTCTTTTGTTTGATATGTGGATTGTGAATACATTCCTAGGCCAGTCAGTTGCCCAAGAAGAGCATTCCAGGCCATCCACTCTAGTGATGGGCATCAGATACAAGGAAGACAGGATGCAGAGAGACAACTGAGAAAAGAATTTTTGTATTCTGTGATCAGAAGAAAGGGGAAATGTGCTAGACTAAGGATAGGCAACATGTCCATAAGGCACGTGTGTGTGTGTGTGTGTGTGTGTGTGATTAATGTATGGTTAGTGTGTGTGTGATTAATGTATGATTAGTGTGTGAGTGATTAATGATTAAATATATATGCCCTTGCATGATGAATGTGTGGGCTTCTGTGCCACAGCATGCGTACAGAGGCCCGTATTGGTTCTTTCCTTCCATCCATGGGTTCTAGGGATCAAACTTGGATCAAAAGGCTTGGATGACAAGTACCTTTACTCAGTAAGCTCTGTCTTAACAGCCTACGATCTCTTTATTTTTTGGCACAGCGTCTCTCGATGAACCTGGAGCTCATAGACTTGCCTAGTTTGACTGTCCAGAAATTCACTTAGATCTACCTATCTGTACTTCCCTGGGTTATGGACAGGTCTGTGCCATTGTGTCTGCTTTTTACATGGCTTCTGGGGTTCTGAACTCAGGTCCTCGTGCTAATGTACCACTGACTTACTTCCCCACCTTCCATAACAGCTTCTCTCTCCTTTGCTACCCTTGGTTGTCTTCAAGTGAGAAAGTAGGAAACATTCCCCTTTAAGTTTTAACATGGTTGGTGGTCATATGCCACATTTAGTTTTTCTTTGTTTTGAGTGTTTTATAATATAAATACCTAGTGGAGGAAAATAGCTTTAGTTTCAAAATCAGTAGCTCACGCTCCAGGGAGCTGTCAGTGAGACGGCAAGGCAAATGGCATCAATGTTTAACTCCACCTCCTATTTAGTTTCGTGATGGTTAACCAATTTTACTAGATTCACAGTCACCTAAGAGGCACGCCCCATGTTGGACTGAGGAGGGAAGACCCACCTTGTGTTTGGGTGGCATCATCCCATTGGCTGGAGTTGTGAACAAAAAGGAGAAGGCAGGCTGGGTAGCAGCATTCATCTCTTGCTTCCCAACCACTGATACAGTGTGACTAGCTGCCTCGGGGCGGCGGGGGGG
>NW_022196905.1:266968284-266976434 GCF_008632895.1 Mastomys coucha | reverse complement strand
GGGGGGGGGGGGGTTGTTCTTCCTCCATGGCTCCCACCATGCTGGACTATATTCTGGGACTGTGAGTCAAAGTAAGCCCTTCCTACCTTGTGTTGATTTTGTCAAATATTTGGCCACAGTAACAAGTCAGCAATTAATGGAGAGGTTGTGTTTTTTCTTGCCAGTCCTTTCATTGAAGTCTTTAAAGAAACCTATAACTTTTACGTGGCACTGTGAATCACATAGAGAAGGTTTTAGAGTTAAGGACCTTTTTTGGTCTTCCAAAAATTATGAGTCACAGAGGCTATTCCCATTGATATCAGCATATTCTGCTGGGCTCAGGAATTTTATAAAACATTTGAGGGAAAAGAGAATGGGGATATTTCTATGTAGATACTGCCTGTGAATCAATTATAAAATAGTAAGTTTAACAGTGTAGTCTTCACAGAAGCATGACTGGTGAAATCCAAGGGGAAGGTTTCACATACTAGCATCATATCAGGAAACGCTTGGAATGATCTGTTATTTTAAAAATCCCAAATGACTATGTTCATAGTCTTGCAATAAAAGAAGCACTTGACAGCTTCAAGATCCATTTAGAACAGACACATAAACACTATCAGCTTGTCCCTTTATGAAATGTGACCTTGGGCTGGTGAGATGGTACAGCCAATAAAGGCACCCAAGACTGAGCCTGGTGACCTGGGTTTGATCCTTGGAACTTCCTGAAGTGGAAACTTAAGGGTTCTTTGGACAGTCAGTTGTGTTGGATTGTGCTTTGGTGGAGCAAACACGTGAGGAAATGTTTCTAAGGCAGACTCATGAAACAATGTTTCCTTGAAGCAGTCACAGATGAAAGGATGCTCTGCTAAAGCAAGCATGAGAAAGGACATGATGGAGGATTCTTCGCTGATGACATACCTGTATTGGTCTGCCTTACACTGCATAGTTGAGCTCCATTTGTCAGGACTCCATAGTAAGAAACTTACCAAAAAAAAAAAAATTCTGGTGGTGTGCTGGTGGCTTCTTGACACTTCTGCAGAGTCAGGCCAATTGAGTCAGAGCAATGTCAGCTGAGACAGGCTCCTGTGCTGACACAAGACATGGTGCTGAGACAAGACTGGTGGAGGCCACAGGATGTTTGGAGGAAGTATAAATAGGTCTCAATTAGATGGAGAGGAGTTTGGTAGAACTAGCTGTGCAATGCTTGTTGGTCTTGCAACTTTGCTGTTCTTCGATTGGCTGAGAGAGGCACAGCAGAGAACTTTTCCTGACATTCTTGTTGCCCCTGATCCCTCCTGCTGAGATCTGCCTATTTGGCTGAGGCCTGGCTGTTCTTACCAGGTCAGGCCACCACTGTTAGTATCATGACACTACTGAACTAGACTGCTGGTATATCCGTGAAGTGTTTGCGAGTTGATTGAGCTGCCGTTAACCTGTGAACTGAACTGCTGATTTCCTGATTTCCAGATGGGGGTTTGCTCCAAAGAACCATTTCTAAACAGGTCCACTTCCCCCCATACCCTTTCTTTTCTACTACTTCTGGTGGGTGGTGGGCTAGAAGGAAAGTTAATGTGTTTTAGAACCATCATTAAAATTAGGCTTTGAAAAAAGTAAAGCTACAACCCCCAGTAGAAGGAAAGAACCAACACTGAGAAGTTGTCCTCTGAAATCCACATACTCTCAGGGCTTGCGGATGTATGCATACACAGTCACACTAAACTGAATTAAATTAAAATTTAGCAAAAATCCTACAAATGACATGTGACCTTTTTGGAGTTTTATAGTACATATGTCAATGAGAGATGGGAAAGTGACAGAAACAGAGAGAGGAGAAACATGTAACAGACTACCCTTCTCCCGAAGAGCACTGCTAGAGTCGGTCCCTACTCCCTGGTGGCTTTTACTGCAGTTCTGAGCACATTATTGTATTTTCCTTTAACATGGTCTTGAAGTATCTCCATCTCTTGGATCTGATGGTGCTTCTGGGAAGTGGGTGATCAATAATGGTCAGAGAATACAATAGGGACATTCATCCTGGTGAATAACACAGTGTCTCTGATCTCATCCATGGGCTTGTGTTCCTATCCCAGGAAATCTACTTACTGTCCAGCCTGTATTTAGTTTATTCCTACCAAAGACAGGAAGAAGGAGGGTCCTGAGAAAGATTGAAACCATGGTCTGAGGTGTCAGTTGAGTGAAATACAGTTCAGCATTAGACAGAGACTAACAGAAGCATTTTATTATACGTGGGTACCAAGAGGAGAAAGCAGCATGTGCCACCAACTAGAAAGAGGTGTCTTTCAGGGATAAACAAGCCATTTTCTGTCTTGTTTATAAGTGAGGCACAAACTAGCTTAGAAGGCTTGTGAGCAGGGACTTTATTGGGGGTCAAGGTGTTCCTAGAGTGACTTTTCTGGGACCAGTTGTAGCTGGTAGGCTGAGCATGGCAGATGAAAGCTCCATGCAGCCTTGCAATGACTGCCAGTCCCTCAGGCAATACCTGTGTGGTTCAGCAGTAGTGGAGAGAGGGAGGACAATGAACCAGTTTGAATCTAGCTGTCCTATGGGAGAGGCAGTCACTGGGAGGTGAATGGAAACAATATTTCTCTCACTGACCACTTATGGAGCTGAGAGGAGGAAAGGGTTCAGAAATGGAGTTAAGAGGACTTAAATAGTGAGTTTTTTTTTTTTTCCTGTAACAAAATATTTGACAAAAACATAGTAGGGAGGAAGGATTTATTCTGGCTCACATTCTGAGGGTACAGTCCATCATGGGGCAGATAACATAATGGGAGGAGTCTGAGGCAGGTGGTCCTGTTGTATCTATAATCAGGAAGCAGAAAGTCATGAATGCCTGTTCCCAGCCCACCTTTTCCTCTATTCAATCTAAGACCCCAAACCTTGGGATACTGCAGCCCATATTTTGGGTGGGTCTTCCCACCTCAGTAAACCTAATCTGTGTAGTCCTTCATAAATATGCCAGAACATTTGTCTCCTAGATAATTCTAGATCCTATCAAGTTGACATAGAACTACTAGTATCATAAGCTCAACTGATATTCAAACAACTATTGCCACAGCCTAAAACTGGAATTCACTGCTTGCTTTGAATTCCCGGGCTTCAGGTATAGAATTGAGTGGTCTTTCAGGATCTTTGCAATTGTCCTACTGAATGTCTCTCCTGTTGTGAGCAGTTTAAAAGCTCAGGTTTGCCACCATCCTGTGTTGGAGGCTGGTAATGTAAGGATGCCCCACCAGGACTGTGCATGAATGGGTATCATGACACCAGTTGCTTTCTATACCTGATGGTTAGAATCTACTGTGTGTTCTGAAACATGTGTGGTCCTGACACCAACCACAGAGCTCTGATATAAACCTGGAGGTGGTGTCATCTGTCTGTACTTTTAACTTCCAGTGTGGAAAAGGATAACAAAATAAAGCTGGGAACAACTCAGACCACAAAGAAAACATAGTAAAAAGATCACAGAGCACACACAGACACCTTGCTTTTCTGCCCGACTCTCTTAGGCATGAGGCAAGTTGCTATTCCCCTTCAGTGGGAAACAAAAGCCTTTATTTCATGAAGGGTCTTTGGGAACTACCACAAGGGTGTGTGTGTGTGTGTGTGTGTGTGTGTGTGTGTGTGTGTGTGTATGTGTACTTGTGTGCATGTGTCTGAGGGTGTGTGCATGAGTGTATAAGTGTGTGAGTGTGTGTTTCTCACCTTATATCTTGAGTTTTGGTTTTGTTTATGATTCTTTTTGAGACAATGTCTCTCATCGGCCTAGTGAATCACTAAATAGACTACGATGGCTGGCCAGTGAACGGTCTCCCTAGTGCTGGAAATGCATGCTGGGAATACAAGGACATATCACCACTCCCAGCTTATTTATTTATTTTTTGACATGGGTTTTAAGGACTGAAGTCAGGTCCTCATGTTTGAACACCAAGCACTTTGCTGACTAAGGCATTTCCTCAGCCTCTGAGTTAAATACTCAGGGGATGATTCACCAAGATAACATGGATGAAAGCAAGAGCATTCCTCTTGGTTTCTGTGGTAAAGTGCTGCAATGTCCGCCACTCTGGATCTCTTGGCATAGGGAGGGAATGTGCCACAATCATTATGTCGGAAGCATAGCTTAGAGTAAGTATTAGGGAAACCAGAATTGTTCAGTACTGCAGGCCTGCTTTCTTCAGTGGAATGAAGAATGCAACCTGGTTATCTGGTGTACTGGGGTTAAAGTGGGCAAACAACCTAGGGATCCTTTGTTACTCTATTAGGAGTCAGCTGCCAAGCAGAATTTCCCCCAAATCTTGAGAATTGTTTAGGCCCTAACCTTGAGCTTTTTCTCTTAGTGGATAGAACTCATTATGAAGAAGGTCCATGTACTTTGCATCCTCTATCAACAAGATTTATCTTTATGCTTATTACAAATTCTTCCTCTCTAGGCCCCAGCCCTGAAACACTGTTTCCCAGTCAATAGAATGATAAGGGTCTCAGGTACTTTTTGCTATAGCAGGGTACTTTGCAGGGAAATTTCAATATAGCTACCCCTGAAGCTTTGTTATGAGAATTGTCACATGGAGAGCTTTGGCCTAAAGTTTGACTGTGTTTAGATGTGTAAGAAGAACAAACCATAGGATCAGACTCTGTAGAAGTTTGGATCCAGTTTGACTGACCAAGCCCAGCTGGTTTCATTATTGACCTAACATGCTAGGCTGGAAGTTGTATGTGGAGAGTATCATGCTTCGATAGAAAGTTCTGGCAATTTTTGTTCTTCACAGACATACTGAAACAACTCATACTAATCAAGCTGTGGCCACAGCATTATCTTCAGTATTATGAAGTTCAGAGGAGGGTTTTATGATTAACACGACACAATTACCCAAGCCACATTCAGTTGGATTTTGAACCCACACAGCTTCTTCAACTTAACTTAAGACATATTTGATACCATCTTAACAATCACATACATTAGTAAAAGCTGTCCTCAGAAAACAAGGTGAATAAAAAATATTTCGTGCAAGCTCCCAAACACCATGTTCTCCTGGGGTTATAATGACTATTCTGGTTTTAAAATCCTTATAGCCATAAGGAATACTTTGGACTAATATTATATTATCCCTGGGGGAATCTGTGGAAAATAAGTTTCTGAAAGTGGGTGATGAGGAGATGGGGTCATAACTGAAGATTGTATCTATGAAGGAAGAGGTAGGCACTTTGGTTAATGGGAAAAATCCCCCAGAGCGATACCCATAATGCCTGAGATGCCCACAATGTCCGCGATGCCCTGCTGTTTGGTATCTATTGCAGACTTCCTAACTTCATAACCGGGTCATTTCCACCCCTGTCATCTCCCCACATTTCAAGGGAGAGGGAAGAATCTCCAAGGGCCTTCGTAATGAGGCACAAACAGGTCCACAGAGCCAAGTCAGAGCTTGCAGCTTTCAGATGCCTGGGTGTTCATCTCTGTTCAGCACAGGATCATAACCTTGGCTGTGTCCCTTCCATTTTCAGCACTCACTGGAAGCCTTGTCTACTTATTTTGACCTCTGTTTTCTTTTCTTGGGGCTTTTATTTTAAAAAGAAGGCCAGCTGTGGACATTTTTGTTTGTCATTTTGGCTCGCTTGCTTTTTTCCTTTTTCTTTAGTTATTATGACCATGTAATGTTGACACAGTTTTCATCTAAAGCAGAGAAGACATTTAAAATACAAAAGATACTATGATTCCAACTGCTCAATTTTCTGAGCCATGGGGGACTGGTTAGACTATAACATAAACATGTTATAGAATTCCCAGGACAACATTATTAGCTGGTAGTTTTCTGTTTCTCTGTCTGTCTGTCTGTCTGTCTGTCTATTTTTCCCTCCTCCTCCTTCTCTTCCTCCTCTTTTTCTCCCTCCCACCCTCCCTCCTTTGCTCTGGCCTTCACTCTCCTTTTTAGCCAACAAGCATTTTTCTTTCTGTAGCTATAATTACTAAATGCACATTCTGCATATTTTAGTTTCTCTTCCTTCCCTGATATTTTCAATCCTGCAATTTAGCGCCTACTATTTGCTTTGAGTTATTTATTTATTTGTTTATTCTTATTTTTGCATTACTGCGGCTGGAACCCATAGTATTGTGCATGTTAGGCAAGCACTCCATCATTGAATTACATCTCTATAGTTGCTGTTCTTTTTTATTTTGAGACAGGGGTCTCATTGAAGTAGACCAGGCTGGCCTTGAACACACAACTTTCAACATCTGTGTCTTAGTTCCCAGAGCAGATGGGATGTTAGGCTTGTGCCACCAGGCCTGGCCTTATTGCAGGGTAGTTAATATTATGGGATCACTAGCTTAGAAACAGCTCCACTACGGATCTCAAATCTAAGCTGTTTGGTTAGGATTCTCTGCAGTTCTCTACAGAAACAATGTAGCTTTCACAACTGGCAGCTCTGGGCTAAGAGGTTGGCTGTGACCCTTACCTTTGCTATTTTTTTTAAAATCTATTTTGAAAACAGGATCTTATACATCTCAGACTGAGCTCAAACTCATCAAGTAGCCAAAAATGACCTTGAACTTCCTATTCTCCTACTTCCTCTATGCCGGGATCACAGACATGCACCTGTTTTATGCAGTGCTAGGAACATACCATAGTTTATTTCTCTCTTGCTGTGATAAACAACATAACCAAAAAGCAATTTGTGGAGGAATTTATTTCAGTTTATAGGCTGTACACTATCATTGGGGAAAGTCAGAGAAGAAGCTCAAAACAGTTACCTGGGGGCAGGAACTGAAGCAGAATCCTGCTTCTACCTTGTTCAGCTTGTTTTCCTCTATAACTTAAAACTGGCTGCCCATGGTTGACACTGCCTATACTGGCCTGAACTGCCAACATCAAACCACAAATCAGGAAAACATACCACAGACTGTGCACAGGCGAATATGAGAAAGGTAATTTCCCAGTTGAGGTTTCCTCCTCTCAGGTGACTTTAGTTTGTGCCAAGTTGACAAATTTTAATCAGCACAGGATGGCATGTAGGAATTTGCTCATGCTAGGAAAGTGTGCTACCAACTGTACTACACTTCCAGCCTTGACTATGAGAATTTACAAGAGGAGCAAAGAAGGGAATCAGAAGAGGGCTAGAAAAATGCAGGTTTTGGCAACTGGATTGGTCTCATAGGACTGCCAAGGACTGGCTCTGAGAATGAGGCTCTGAATTGATAGCTTGCTCAGTATGCTGACAGGGCGCAGGGCTCCCAGCAGGAAGAACCCTCATGGGCACGTGGACATGAAGGGAGGCAGAGTAAGTTGGTATCTTCAGCCAGGCTGAGTAGCTTTGGGGACCAAAGGAAGACAGCCAGTAACAGCATGGGTTTTAATTTTACATGGCTCATTTGGACATTAGGGCCTTTTTTCTTCAATGGCAGCGAGGGAATGATTCAAACTCAGTTGTGTTTCATTGTGATGAGATTGTCAGTGCTTTCACAGAATGGTTTCATCTCATTGTTTTTTTTTTTTTTTTTTTTTTTTTTTTGTCTCGAAAAAAGGGCATATCTTTTTCTTCCCATTGCGATTTTACATTTATGCTGTGGGTTATGTATAATGCACTATTTTTAAGTTGTCAAGAGTAGTTGTGGAAGATTATTGTCATTTCCCTATATTCTTCCTTTCATGACTCAAAAATATTTTCTTGCATTTAGCCTTAAGAAATAGAACAATAATGCATTTGAGTGCAGAGTCAATTGCCGAATGACCCCAGTAGTTTTTGTTTCAGAATTGTGTTGTGCTATTTATAATAGCAAAATGGCCATTGTTTGAAAGCAAAATGATCATTTCGAAGTATTTCAAACAATCTAGCAAATATTTAAGATTCTTTACTCTCAACCCTGCTGTAATTTTTCAGATGTCTTCCTATTACTGACAATTGTTTTATAAAGTCCTCCTGATTGCGCCGCTTGTCTTGTCTTTGAACATTACAGTCCAGACATATTTAGACGGCTTTCTGGATAGCTGCTAGCTCCTCAAGACCAGGAGAGAAGCCAGCTTCCTAATGCCAACTTGGTATGTCCTGTATATCCAGGGCAGAGTTTAGAAGACCTGGGACATGTGATCAATAAACCATTTGGAGAATTGCTCAGGCCTTCATTTCTTTCTCTCTTTTTTTCTTTTTTTCTGTTTTTT
>NW_022196905.1:266945504-266968274 GCF_008632895.1 Mastomys coucha | reverse complement strand
CAGAAATTCTGGCCTAGCGCCCTCCAGCTGTGCCACAGAGGGTCACAGGCCTGCTGCTGCTTGCTCCTGTCTATTTTCGTCTGCTTCCAAATCAGAGGCCTAGAAGGGGCTTTAGAAGCTGTTGCCTTCATGCTCAACTTCAGAGGCAAGCGCATCGACCGAATTCTAAAAGGCTTGCCAGTGGAAAGCACTTCAAAACCAGCCAACAAATATTTGTGATTACTACGTGCATGCAATACCTTCCAAAGAACTTGGAAAACGACATCATCCATACCCCCCAGGAATTTTCCGTGCTACTGAGAGAGACATACAGATATACACAAAACTTCCATCCAAGAGTCTCGAATATCGAGCCTGTTTGAAGGTTGAATGTCTAGACCATCACAAATATGTCCCTCACCTGTGTGGGAGTCTCTGGATGTGAGTGTGCACATAATGAGCGGGGAACTTCAGATGTCAGCCTTCAGGTGCTGCCAACCTTGTTTTTTGAGACAGGATCTCTCACTGGCAAATAGGCTAGGATGACTGGCCAGGGAACCCCAAGGATCGGCTTGCCTGTCTTCTCTCCAGGGCTGGGACTACAAGTGTATTCTGCCATACCTGACATTTTACATGGCTTTTTTTGCGGGGGGAGTGTTCCTGGAGATCTCTCTCTGGTCTTCCTACTTCTAAGGCAGGCATCTCACTGATTAAGCTATCTCCCTATCTAGCAAATATGCACTCTTGACATCCTTTGACACTGTTGTTTGCTTCTGGGAAATTCTAATTGTAACACATTCCTGCCAGGTCTAAATTCTAAGGTACAAAATGCAAGATGGTTAAATGACTGTTTTACAAATAGCCTGGATACAAATTCCACCAATTATTAACATAAATGCTTCTTCTTTTTTTTTTTTCTTTTCAATTTCACACTTGTAAAATGAAGAGATAATAGCATTTACCTCATAGGGCTAGGAGAGTTATGGGTTGGATTTTCAGACTAGTGCCTGATATAAAGAAAACTCACATACTATTAAATGCTATTTACCCAATAGTCATTCACATATTTGATGACTCTTAATGTCCCCTTTCATCTGCTTTGTTCTGCTTGTTTTTTATCCATGTAACTTCATCATCGTGCAACTAATGACAAAATCATTTAACTATTGATTACAGAATAAGATATTAGAACCCACTCAGTCCTTTTTGTTAGGTTTTAATGTCATCCTTACTCCAAACGTGATATAAAGGGGATGGGGGAGACTCAGTCATGTTCTAAATAATTCATGCTTGCAAGAGTGTTTCACCCAAAGACATGAGCAAAACATGGCACTAATCCTCAAAGGCCCTGCTTCCCAGTGTGAAAAGCAGACAGATAAATAGCCTTCCAGTCTCTGGCTAAGTGTGAAGGGCTAATTGCTAATCATCTCACATTGGAGAAAAACCTTCAGTTGAAATGGAAGCAGCAAGAAGGAAAACTGATCCCCAGGGGCAAGAGAATTTAGAAAGAAAAGAGAACTACAAAAACCTACCAAGCTCCAGCTGCAACATACAAAGTCTGGAGACGACACTGTGCCTTATGAAGGTGTGCAACAACTTAACAGTATAACAGGCGAAACATTGTAACAGTGTAACCAAGGCCTGAAAGCTGGAGACCTGGAGACTGACCTCAGATCACTTTCACTGATGGCATTTTCCAAGTCTCAGCTTTGTTCTCAACTTCAGCTTCCAATTTTGTGAAATGCTTGAGTTCTCCCATGATGGAAACAATGTTCTGTACTTGCCAATGCTCAAGCCTAAATCAGTAGCCAGTGCTCATCTTTTCAGATTGTGCCCAGGTGTTCTTTGTTGGAAAGTTCTGTGTGGATGTGCACATGTGGACATACCCACAATTATTCAGTCCTGTTCAATGTACAGACTGTCATTTTCTTAGCTATTTATGTGTAGTAGAGATAGGATCAACTGATTTGAGCACACAAAAACTATATATAAAATGTATTTAACTTACCAATGAGAAACCTAAGTTCAGAGATGCTTCCAAGGTGACGTGGAAGTCCAAATTTACATGCCTCTAAACCTATAGATATTAAAGTCTATCTCTCAAAAGGCCATACAAAGACAGAGAACACCATATAGGAAAGGATCTCCAGATGAGACTTTTAAAAATTATTTTTTTATGGGTATGAGTGTTTGACTCGCTTCTGTGTCTGTGATGTCTGGTGCCTGTGGAGATGAAAAAGACATCGGGTCCCCCGGAACTGGAGTTACAGATGGTTTTGAGCTGCCGTGTGGGTGCTGGAAACTGAACCTAGATCCTCTGAAAGAAAAAGCAGTGCTTTTAACCATTGAGCCAGCTCTCTAGCCTTCCAGATCAGCCTTTGCTGAGGGTGACTGAGGATTGACACAGCAGAGCTTCTTGCTTCTGACTTAGGGTAGAAGGAATTGTGTCAAGTGTCAAAAACCACTTGAGGTATAAGTGCTTAAGATCTGACTGGTGACAGAGGATAGATGAAAAACACCCCTGCACATGAACAACAAGACTGTAGTGTACATAAGAAGGACCACAAATGACAAAGAAAAGGTTAGCACTGACTCCTTAGGGTTCTGGTAGCAGGCTCTAGAGCTTCAGGGAGTTAGTTCTGTCTGTGCCATTAAGTAGAAGATGGGCTGTGCTACAAAACGAACAGTGGAGAGACTGAGCAGTGCCTTTGAAGTCATCTCAGAATAATTGAGCAACATTCTTTCCAGGAATGTTTTTCTGCCTGCAGTAGATAAATAACAAAGAATAGAGAAAACTCAAAAAACAAAACTCAACAACAAGAAGTCAGCAAAGTATTGTATCTTGTTTTATTAAGTGGCTATAGAAAGAATATAGTGGGTTATGATTTTATTATTTATTTTGCCTACATATGTTTGACCTTTCTCTTTGACCTCTCGTGATATGTGTGTGTGTGTGTGTGTGTGTGTGTGTGTGTGTGTACTCACACACACAGCTGGTCTTTTCCTGGCCTATGCTATTTCCCTATACTGACACATCTTTTCTCCTTCCACACTGTGCTCTGCAATTTGATCCTTTAATCCCACTTGAGGTGGCTTTCCTAAACACCTCGGATTCCTAGCTGAGCTCAGCCTTGTCCTGGGCATTACCATCAGTCACACTCTGGTCCCTTGAATCCATTGTAATAACCGACTGAACTTCAGGTCCATATTTTCCTCTCAGAGACCCACATACAGTTCAAATCCAGGGTCTCTGTACACCCACTGCCTCTGCTTTTCCTCTTGAGCTCTTCATTTCATTCCAATTTCCCCAGGATTCTATGGGTGTTAGGGACATGAAGGCTTCTGTAGATCTCCTGGTTCTCCTGACCTATCCTCTCCTCCCCTTTCACCACCCACCCACCATATTATTTAGTCAAAAATAGCAATTTGACTTGAGCTCTATCAGTGGTTGCTCCTTGCTATGGAGAACCATTCACATCCACGATAGGGTAAACGTATTCCTTAATAATCTGCATTCACATCCCTTCTGGAACTATACTGTGTTTCCCTCTTCTCTTCAGGAGACCAGTATCTGCACCTCCAGGCTTGCTCACATCCCACTCTCATCCTTTAGAGATTCTGCACTATCTTCCCATAACCACCAGCTGGGACTGCCCCTCCCTGCTCTGCATTTCTCTTCCCTTGGTGGTCTGGTGACTGGCATGGTTTCACTTCCTTTATGAGTCTGCAGATTCTTGAGCATTGAAGCTTTCTCTTATTCATCTTTGTCTCCTAGGGCCTACCAAGGGATTGTATAAAAGTTTGTTAAACTGTACAAAGAAATAATGGAAAAGTTTACCTGGGGGGGGGGGCTTTTTCTTTCTGATCAGATCACTTTGATCATTGGAAGGATGGAAGGCTGGGAGGGGTGGCTTTATGACGACCATCTATTTAGTGCTGCTCCTTGTTCAGTGTGGTTTCTATATTCTCTCATTTAATCCTCACAGGGCCTTTATAGGGTTACTATTATTACCCCACTTCCATATGAGCATAATGAAGTTCAGAGTCTGAGTGTCTGGCTCATTCTGTAGAGTTCAGGTCTTGGAATTCAGTGAAAATTAGGACAGAGATTCAAATTAACTTGATATTACCCTCCAGCCATTGATGTAGTTAACAACTCAGCTTGAAGTGGCTTGAGCTGTATGGAAAAGCTATAGAAATATAATGTTATTTTTTTATTCAAAATTCTCATGATCTCTGTCTGTGTGTGCATGCATGTATGCGTGGGGGGTGTGTATGTATGGGCATGTGGGGGCATGTGTGGGGGGTGAGAAAGGGAGAGGGAGAGAGAGAGAGAGAGAGAGAGAGAGAGAGAGAGAGAGAGAGAGAGAGAGAGAGAGGTCTTAATGCAGAGATAAGCATTGAGTGTCTTTCTTCTGTCACTGTCCAATCTTAATTTTTGAGACTAGGTCTCCCAATGGCCTAGTGCCCATCCAGTAGACTAGGCTAGCTGGCTAGTAACCACTCAGGAACCTGGCTGGGATTACAAGTATGTCCACTATGTTTGGCCTTTGTTGTCATTGATTTTAACATGGGCTCTTAGTATCAAACTCAGGTCTTCATGCTTGGAAAGCATGTCTACTGACTAAGCTATCTCCTTTACCTGGTAGCATTGTTTTCAGAACTAATTAAATTTGATTCTCCAGGGTAGAGCTTTATGAGTCTTAAAATTGGGAATACTACTCTTTTCTTCTCTTCGCTTCCATTACTTCTACCCGAATGCTCAGAGTGCTGGGCATAAGTATGCACATATTTCTGCCTCTACTTGCTCTTACCTACAATGCTTTGTCAAGAATTCATTTGCAATGTTAATGAGTGCATGGGTCTGACATAATTAAATAAATGTGCTCTTCTACCCATCCCTTTTTTCTGGTCTTGGAAATGGATCCCAGTACCCTCATATATGCAGAACAGCAACTTTACCACTGAGCCATCTCTAGCCCAAATTTTAATTTTTTCATGGATCATTACTGTAGACTCTGGTCTTTAGAGATTCAGAAATCTTGATCTAGAAAATTTTCTAATAAGAAACGTTTATTTCAGTCAGTTAAGTAGAATAAAGAGAAGTGGTAGTCTTTACCAGGTCCTGGAAACACTGGTAAAATTTATGTTGGTTTGTTGGTGATGACTGACAACCTAAGGAATCACTAAGAGCAAACTTGCTTGTCCTTCAACTAGCCCAAATGTTCACTCCACTGACTTTTCCTACTATGTGGGTGAAAAAGATTCTCCACCCACAGAAACAATACCATATTTGTTCACATACATTTACAAAGGGTTCATTTTTTCTTTTTTCAGGGATTGTGAGTTAAACTTAGGCACCAGCTTTTTTTCCAGGGATGGGGTGGGGAAGCCATAGAAACCATGTGTAATGTTCAGAGAAATATAACATTAACAGGATGCCTATTGTCTGAACACTACACAGGTTTCTTGCAGTGGAGGCATGTGCAGTCTCCTAAAGGAGGAAAAGGAGAGAGATGGTTGTTTTGTTTTAAGAAACTAAAGGACATGGCTGGAGGGGTAGATAAGTGGATAAGACTTATAATATAAATATAAGAACCTGATTTCAGATCAGCCATGTAAAGACACCAGACATGAGGATGCAGGCTTGTAAGTCTAGCACTGGAGAGGTAGAGATAGGAAGAATGCTAGGGATTGTCTGCCATGCCTAGTCTGATTGTACAATGGGAGACTGTCTCAAAGAATTAGGTGAAAACTGAGTGAGGAAGGCATGCATTGAACTCTGATCTTCACATGCATACACAGGCATATACAGAAGCACATGCAAACACACACACACACACACACACACACACACACACACACACACACACACACACACCAGGACCAGGACAGTAAGACAGTGAGTGTTATTGGATTATGCTCTCTTTGCAATCCCAAACTTCAAACTGTATCATTACCTTATTTATTTATTTATTTATTTTTTGCCACTCATTTGGAGGCCAAATCTACCTGGGTCAGATTTTGTTTGACAAAGACATCTGACCCAACTTGCTTCATATCTTTCAATAGTCTCCATTATCCCACTTAGTGTAGATATGTACTGTAATCCTACTGCTAAGGAAGTTGATGCAGGAGGATCACGAGTTCAAGGCCTGCCTGGGTGATGCTGCAGTTATCTAATGTGTTCTCATCAGGGCATCTTGTCATAGTATACACATCATCTCATTTGGGAAATCCTAACTGATGACTTTTTCTGACCAAATCAGAGTTTGGATGACCAATCATGCTATATGTTTGGGTAGAAACGATCTTGCTTTAAAACACATTCTCCCGAAACACAACATCTGACCCATCAATTTCACCTTCTGTAGTAACCCACATGTTCTAGGAAGATCTCAAATCTATTGATCTCTTCTCTCATTCTTTCCATGTCCTCATCACAGACACCCCTTGTGCTGTGTCCTGTATGGTTCAGCCCTGAAAGCCTGACTGGGGCAAGTCAGGACTGGGGAAACAAGACATTGAAGAAACAACAGACACATACAGAAAAGCTGGCATCATATGGGCTGGGCTTGGTCTGATGGAGTGCAGGTTCTATGTAATTTCAGCCCATTTACTGTGTACAGACAAGGAAGAGAAGTTACCTTAGTCTGATGGGGACCAGCCTCAGGCTTTAAATGTCCAAGAAGATAAAGGGGAGGAAGTTGTGGTTACTAATTTTGCACATTGTCAAAAGCCACAAACAGACTGGAAGAAACCCCACCCCCACAATAATCTGGGGAAGACTTTGTTATTCTCATGGGTCTGATATAGCACTGCCCATATCAACAACAGGCATTCACTTAGGAATTTATCTGCTCCCCACACTCCACTGTCTCCTTTCCTTACTCATTTGCTTGAGTTCCCTTGCCTCCCTCTCTCCCTCCATTCTTTCTTCCTCTCTTTCCTTCATCTGGGCTGGAGGTTGCCTTGCACATGACAGGCAACCATTTTGCCCCTGAGTTACATTCTTAGCACCCTTATACTACTTTACTTTTAGTTTGAGGCAAAGGAGGTATTGCTAAATTGCCCAGGCAGGCCTTGAACTCATGACCCTCCTGCATCAACTTTCTTAGCAGTAGGATTACAGACCAATGCTTCCAGGCCAGACTTCTATCATTCTTTTGATAATGTATCCACCCACTCCCTGCCTTCCTCCAAACAAATGAGGTTGTTAGGGGAAAGTCACCTGTTTTATTTCCTAGGTTTTGAGTGTTAAATGGCTATGCTATATCTTATTCTTTTTAAATGCCATTATTTAATTACCCATCTTACTTAGCTAACTTCAGTGATATTTCACTGAAAAAATACATAAACATAAACCAGATATAATTCATCTTTGCCCCATCAAGTCCATAGGATTACAAACCTAGTGGCATTGTAGTCATGAGCGTGACTTCCTCTGTCAGCAGGTAAGTTAGTCCTCTGACTGTGTGAAGCATCTTTCCCACTTACATTCCTTCTGCTGGTCTTACAGTTTCCTCCTCTCTTTGCCAGTACCTCCCATCACCTTTCATGACCTGTCTCTTCTGTTCATCACAGTACAGCCTAGCGAAGGAGCTGTCAGCACCTCTTCCCTATTTTTTCTGCTTCATTAGTTCCTTAGGTTTCAAGCTTCTACCACAGCTGTGACACTGCTTTTGTCCAGATCCCCATAACCTCCCGGGTGCCACAGGTGTGGCTGCTTCTCTGGTCTTATCCTCACCTTTTAGCTGCCCATCCTACACTCTGTGACCTAATAATCTCCTTATCTTCTTCCTTCTGCCCTCCTCTTCCTCTTCCTCTCTGTCCTCCTCTATATATCTTCAAAGAAGTGTGTATGCTGGTTCTGTTCCCTCACATATGTTTTCAATCATCTCTACAAGTGACACTGACACAAGGTAAATACCAAGCAAATAATGACCACATCGAACTGTTTAAGGAAAAAGGACAAGAGAAAGTCTGTGCGTCCAGGACAGATGTGTTCATCCTATGCCTAACTAGCTCAGACTAGGATGGAGGTAAAGCCAGATGCATGCTTGAGAGGTCAGGGGTCTGTGGTAGCAGGTGGCAGGATGATGCAGCTGGCTCTGATGACGTAGATTTTATTCATTTAGTCTAGTGTTAAGTACATAACAGTTTCTAAGTTTTCCCTTTGTAAATTCTGCATTCTTTCTCTCTCTCTCTCTCTCTCTCTCTCTCTCTCTCTCTCTCTCTCTCTCTCTGTGTGTACCTGAACGTGTTTGCCTACATTTAGGTAAAGAATTAAATTCTGTTTGAATAGTGATACTGAAAGCCAAAGAGCATCTTCATTTCTAGAATTAGTTGACACTTTAGTTCTATAATCAGCAATGCTGAGAACATTGCTTCACATTTAAAAAATGTAGTACATAGTGGTGTTCTGTAACAGTGCTTCCCACCCCCACCCCCACCCCAAACCCCCTGACTCCAGGCTGAAATCTTCTATCCCTCAGGGAAGTTGCTTAAGCAGGAAAGTAAAACAGCTCAAAATGGCTTTAGGAAGTTCTCCAAAACTGACCAGATTCACTAGACCTCTCTCCCTGCCAGAAAAGAGCAATAAAAGTTTATGGAGCTGATCTGCAAAAGACTCTGAGACCATACCAGCTACCTGAGTGAGGTACCTAAAAAGGACACTCTCCAATCCGTTGGGATGCTTGCAGGCTGTGCAGTGTGCTCCAGGTTTCCCAGCTTTTGTGAGCTATCACCCATGCTGGGGTGGGCTTTGGTGATGCAGCTGTCTTTGAATCAATTCTGCTTCTGTAAGTAACCCCTCACTTATATTCCTATAAGTAGCACAGATAAAGATCATTGGCTCACCAAGTTGGACCTTGGTGGTATTCATACTTTGGTCCTGTTGTGAGTTTCTTATCTGGGGTAAGTGGGTTAAGAGATGTGTGTTGTGCCTCCTCAGGTGTGATGGTTTGTATATGCTCAGCTCAGGGAGTAGTGCTATTAGAAGGTGTGGCCTTGTTGGAGTAGGTGTGTCACTGTGGGCATGGGCTTTAAGACCCTCATCCTAGCGGCCTGGAAGTCAGTATTCTGCTTGCAGCCTTCAGATGAAGATGTAGAACTCTCAGCTCCTCCTGCACCATGCCTGCCTGGATGCTGCCATGCTCCCACCTTTATAATAGTGGACTGAACCTCCGAACCTGTAAGCCAGCCCCAATTAAAACTTATTCTTATAAGAGTTGCCTTGGTCATGGTGATTGTTCACAGCAGTAAGACCCTAACTAAGATACCAGGAAAATTTTTGTTATACAACAAGGGGCAGGTGTATGTTTAGGACCATTCAGAAATTGATGGAAATTCTGTCCTAATCCCAAGCCAAAATTTATTGAACATTTTTAAAATGAAACTCAAGTCAGCAAATCAAACAACAATTTTTTGAAAAGTATTTCAAAAAATTTTGTGAGGAGCAGTAAGGGAGGGAGGGAGGGATGGAGAGAGAAGGAGAGAGATAATGCTCTGTGTAAGGAGGTCAGAGGACAGTTTGGCTGAGTCAGTTCTTTCTGTCTTTTATGTGGGTTCTGGGCATTGAACTTAAATCATCAAGCTTAAGGCAAGCATCTTTACCCATTGAGGCATCTTGCTGACCCCTAACCTCAAGCAACATTTTCTTTTTTTTAAATCTTAAACATTCTGATAAAGAAATCCAAAATATACTAACTTGGTACTTAGACATGCTGGGAATGATTGTAGGAAAATAGTAAAAATCCTTTTTCCCCCTGTAATTCAATGGTTGTCCCTAGAAGAGCAGAAAGCTTTCTGTATTCACAGTAAAAGCATTTAAGGGTCTCAGATCTGAGCCAAGCTGCTCTGAGTACTGTTTGTCGCCGTGTGTGTTACGTCAGCACGCACAGTGCAAAGCTTGGGAGCGGTGCGATCAGAACCAAGGCCACCGTGGAGTCCTGTATTGCAGTGTGGTTGAACGCTGCCAGGACTGTCTCGGATTAATTACGTACTTGATTTTAAATTAATTTTTGGTTGTCAAACATTCAGGATCCTTCTGCTATTACTGGTGTTTTTATGACTCCCACATTCAGCTGCATAGCCTATGTGGCTTAAGGGTTTTTAGCTTTGAGCAACGGCGTTGTCTTCACTGTGTTCTCTGAGCACCAGAAGTCATGTAGGATGTCCCAGGATGTAAGTGGAGACAGAGACAATGCAATTCAAGTCATTTTCTCAGCACTACTGTGGGCAAGCCTGTCCCTACTGTGTGCTTCTATGAGCAAGAATGTGCAGCCTCAACTATGACAAGTATCTCCCTCAAGTGAATAAGCCTGTCAGTGGGGACATCAGAAAGCACAATTGTGACTTTGTCAAACATCACTGGCTACAATCTTTTTGTTTTAACTTTTACTTATTCATGTATTAGAACTGAACAGGAAGTCATTGATTCGACATAGAATGTAATGTTGAAATCAATGTCATTGAGAATTGAATGATAAACTACATATTTGACCCAAGATAGTTTTCAACTGATCTATAAGTCAAATGTAAAATTTCTTATTCTGCTCCTAGAACTGTCTCAAATGTGTATAAACAGAAACAGATAGAAATATAGTAGCAATCATACTTGGCTTTCATCAAATAAAAATGTGTTATTTGGAAAGAGCTTGTAAAATAGGAGCCATAAGAACTTAACAATTATAAAATGAAGCACATCTTCTTAGCTTCAGAATGCAGGAATTCTAAATACTAGCTACTCAAGCAGCAAGAACCCAGTGACATCACACACAATTAAATTTTAATCTATACTTACATCAGTTACCACATCACATTCAATATTATTTTGAAACTTATCACTAAACGATTCCTTTTGCCTTATATAATTAAAGTAAATCAAACAGTATATGTCACATAAAAATGAAGCAAAGTCAAACTTTTTATACATAGAGTAGATATTTTAAATGATTATAGAAAATAAATTTTGTAATATGACCTCAAATAATGCATTGATCTAAAAATTTAAAACCCTTTGTCTTGGTTACGGTTTTAATTCTGTGAAGAGACACCACAACCAAGGCAACTCCTATAAAGGATAGCAGTGGATTGCGACTGCCTTACAGCTTCAGAGGTTCAGTCTAGTATCCTCACGGTGGGAAGCATGGTAGCATCCAGGCAGATGTGGTACTTGAGAAAGA
Source organism: Mastomys coucha (assembly GCF_008632895.1). Lineage (NCBI taxonomy): Eukaryota > Metazoa > Chordata > Mammalia > Rodentia > Muridae > Mastomys > Mastomys coucha. Next base: position 266,957,109 of record NW_022196905.1, on the reverse strand, counting down.
GCTGAGACGTCTACATCTTGATCTTGGATGTGTTTCACACTGGGTGTATCTTGAGCATTTAAGACTTCAAAGTGTCACCTCCACAGTAACACACTTCCTCTAATAAGGCCCTACCTCCTCCAGTAGAGCTGTACTTCCTAATGATGCCACTCCCTATGGCCAAGCATTCAAGCATGTGAGTCTATTGGGGATTGGGCGATATTCCTATTCAAACTATCACACCCTTTTAAATGTAAATTATTTCATACCATGAAAACCTTAAGGGACACTTTTGTAAGATCATCCATAAGTCATCTGAGGCTGGAATGGTGCACCTAAACCCAAAGTTTAAAGGACTGGAAGCTGAAGAGGGGTAGAGGTCAAAGATTGACTTAGTGTAAAGTAATGACAAGAGTAAGCCTTAATATCATGTTGTGAAGATTTAATATCTTAAGCATAGTTTGCATGTTGTATACACATGTGTACGTGTCTGGTGTGAACACTTGTGTGCATGTTTGTATGGAGACCCATGGATGGAGACCCATGTGAACTTCAGGGGGTCCTCAAGATGCTGTCTCCCTTGTTTTTTTGAAACAAGTTTATAATTTACCTGATAGGGTAGACTGGCTAGCCGGTGAGTTCCCCTGGATCTGTCTGTCTGTCTCCCCAGGGCTGGGATTGCAAGTGCCACTACATGTGGCTTTTAAACATGGGTTCTAGGCATCACAGTCAGGTTCTCATGTTTGCAAGCACTTCAAGTACTTGTAATTACTGACTGAATTCTCTCCTCAGCCGAAGTATTTTCCATTTCTAATTGATTTGTATTATTTTTCATATTAATAGGGGTCTGTGTGACACACTGTCAGTACATGCTTAGAGCAAACTGGCATGGCCGTCTCTTCAATGCTTCTCTCTGGGTATAACCTCTAAGCTCTTCTCTTGTGTATCTTCACAAGCTCCATGGTAGGGTCTATGAGCCCCAGCCACCTCAGAAGAAAGGTCACTGTGCTCTTTCTTCTTGGCTGGAGATTGTAGCCTTGTTTCTGTGACCTCTATTATCCCCAGTAGCCTTCCCAGAGGACCTTTCTTCAAATACAGTTACATCAGGGATCATAGCTTTCACAGGACATAGTTTATCCCCTAACAAGCCCCTGTGTCCTGTATTCCTCTATGTTCTATTCTCTTCCATATTCCTATTGTGGCTACATATTGGTTATTTGATTTGGCTTTTGTTTTGTTGTTGTTGCTGTTTTTGTGAGATTAGGTTTCATGATAGCCCAGGATGAACTGGAATTTGCTATGTAGCCCAAGCTGGCCTGAAACTCACTATATAGCCAGGATGGCCTTTGACTTATGGCAATCTCCCAGCCTCACTATCCTGACCGCTGAGATCGAAAGCCATGAGCACACCTGGCTCGTTATATAAATGCAGTTGTGATATCCAATGCTGTAGGTTGTGTGGCTGAAACAACCACATGTTTTCTCATGGTTCTGCAGACTATAGTTCTGGGACAAGGATACAGCATGGTTGGTTCTTACTTCTGTTTGCAGAAGCCACATTCTACTTGTATCCAAGGAGGGCAGATCTCTCTTTAGATCTCTACATGAGGACAGGAATCCCACAAAGAGGACTCCATTTTCACCATCTGCTCACCTTCCAAAGGCCTTACCCTCACCCCCACTGGCTGGGGCTAATGCATATAGCAAGGCATTTTGGTTTTGGGGTGTGTGTGTGTGTGTGTGTGTGTGTGTGTGTGTGCTTGTGTGTTTGGTTTTTTTATTTGGTTTTGATTTTAGGTTGTTTTTATTTTTGGTAATGTATGGTTATGATATGAGGTTTTGAGAATGAAATGGAGGTATACTCATGAAATTCATGTGCATTTCACCTTATTCACACATTCTGATTATACTTTCCTGGATAGCTTATATATGTATGTGTGTTCACAAGTACTTACCAATCTGTATGCACATGGATGTCCATGTATGTGGAGGCCTGAGGTTGACATCAGCTGACTTACTTAATTGTTCTTCACTTTATATTTTTAACAGTTTTAAAAGTATTGTTTACATTTGTTTATTTATTCATTTATTTGTTTATGTGAGCATGTGGGTGTACATTTGCCATGGTGGGCACGTGTGTGAGGGTCAGATGATAACTTATAGGGGTTGGTTCTCTCCTTCCACTTTGGGGGTTCCAGGGATCAACCCCAGGTCATCAGGCTTGACAGCAGATGCCTTCATCTGCTGAGCCTCTTACTGGTCTTCCACTTTATTTTCTGAAATGGGGTCTTTTACTGGCTTGGATTCTCCTGTTTCAGCTACACAGGTTGCCAGGTAGCCCCGAGCATGCTCCTCCTCTCTCTACCTCCTCACCACTGGGATTACAAATGCATACTATTTCAATCAGCTTTTATTGGGTGCTTGGGATTGAATTCTGATAATCACTTGACGGAGTTATCTCCTGGCTCCTGAGGTTACATGTCAACAGTGACCTGCTGTCTTGGACAGATGAGTAGCCAGCCATGTTGTCCTTGGTAGGATTGTGGAAGAATTTGGGAGCTTTGGGTTGGAAAAGCCATCGAGTGCTCAGAGCTTAATGGGTTGTTCAGTGGAAACTTTGAAGATGAGAACACTGAAAGAAATGTGGACAGTGGAGGCCTGGCGTGTGAAGCTTCAGAGGGAAGCAAGGACTCTAGGACTCTATGGGGGCAGTTTGATATTTTTGATGAAGAATCTGCAGAACTGAAACTGGGAAAACGGATGTTTATTAACTGTGTCTGAAAATTCAGCTGTGATTATGATGACAGCGTGGTGCAGGATTTCCTCAGGGTCAGCTCACAGAAGCTGCAGTCCAGAGGGAACCAAGGCTGCATCTCAAGCTGGCAGCTGAACTTGCTAACACGTAAGAGCCCACATGGCACTTGTTTTGGTGACATGAAAGCTGCAATACTGAAGAGGTTATGGAGAGAAGCTAAGGTTTGGCCCTGTGTGGCAGGGTCAGAGTCTCAAGGGAGAGGCCATTGGTGAAAGTAGACCAATGGAGACTTAAGGATATTGGAGATGCCAGGACTATGGACCATCTGCCAAGGACAGAGGCAGGTATGGAGTGAAGCAGGCCTGCCTGTTTGAGATAGGGTATGTGCACTGTGGATGACAGAGTTAGACTGAAGGTATGATCAGGTTTTTCAGAGCCAGATCGTAAGCAAGCCTCAGGTATTAGACACTGAGCTTTTTATACTTCTGCGCTTTTGTTTTGGCTTGATTTTTATTGTAACTGTGCCCTTTCTTCCCTGTCTTGTCTTGGAATAAGAATGTATTCTTTAATAAGAAATAAGAAATCTCTTTTAGACTTTAAAAGAGTTTGGACTCTTGAAGTGTTAAGCATTTTAAAGATTGTGGGACTTGTAAAGTTAGACTGCATTTTGTATTATGATACAAACATGAGATGTTGGATACAAATAAGAAAGGAAAAGTTATAGTTTAAAGTGATATGTTTGCATGTCAAAGTTGACCAGGGATGGAATGTCACAGCCTTAGCTGTCAACTTGATACACCTAAGAAGAGTTAGCTTTAACTGAGGCACTGCTTGCAACAGATTGGCTTGTGGGCATATTTGTAGGGCATTTTCTTGATTACTAATTGATGAAGAAGGGTCCAACCCACTGTGGGCAGTATCATCCCTAGGTAGATAGGCTTGGGATATATAAGAAAGGTAGCTGAATGTGATCCAGAGAGCAACCCAGTAGGCAGCATTCCTCAGAGGTTTCCACTTCAAGCATTGCCATAAGTTCTAGGTTGGCTTTCCTAAGTGATGGATTATAAACCTGTGTGATTAAAACCAAACCAACAAGAACAAACAAAACCAAACCAACAACAAAAACCCTTTCTTCCTGAAGTTGCTGTGGCTATGATGTTTATTACAGAAAACAAAGTAGAACGCATACTCTGTAAGGTCAGGTATGAGTACTGGTGACCATAGAAGTCAAAGGAAAGTGTTGGATGTACCGCAACTGGAGGTACCAGCAGTTGTGAGTTAGCTGATCTGGGTGGGGGTAGCAGAACTCCAGTGCTGTGCTGAGAGCAGGAAATGCTCTTAACCACTGAGCCATCTCCCCAGCCCACATAACCACCTATCTCTTATGTCATATGAAGGCCAGCTATCAAGATAAAACTCGATTTAAAAGAGAATTCTGTGCTAAGCTAGGCTCGATGCCTATATTCTCAACACCTGGGAGATAGAGGCAGGAGGATCAAGACTTCTAAGCCACCCTGGCTATATAGCAAGACCCTGTCTCAGACAAACAATAAGAGCAAGAATCCTGATAAACCTTTCCCTGGGTTTCTGTTGCATAGGTAAGTTTGACAGTATTGCTGATATTACATTTATATTTATATATACTCAACTTTGGTCACTGGAGAATGCTGCCTTTGATCATCTGTAGATAGATTCTGTTCCATTTCCCCTTTGTTACATTTCTCAGGATCTTTCTAATGTTATCAAGGAATCAAGGTTCCCTTTGGGGGATTTTTAGATTTTTTTATATAAAGGAATTTAAAAACGGCCTTAGAAGGAAGCTTGGGACCATCTTATATCAGTTTGAGAGAAAAACAGCAGGAAGTAAGATGTAAATCCTAGTAGTTGGGGAGACAGAGATGCAGAAGTGGAAGAAAGTCACATTTTTTTTTGAGTTAGAGATAAGTCTGTAAGCAACATCTTTGTGGGGTTAGGGGGGGATACTTCAGGCAAAGAGTAAGAGCACCCAGCCTGAGAGCAAACAGGCTTAGGATTCAAAAAAACAGAACCGGGGAAAAGGAAAAAAATTTGTGTGTGTGTGTCTGCATGTGTGTGTGTGCGTATGCATGTGCACGTGGGCGTGCGTGTGTGTGTGTGTGTGTTTGATTTTGATAGTTTCTCTAAGCACTGGAGGTCTGTAAGGGACTGAACTGAACTGAAGGAGGGGCTTCCAAGGCACATAAGCACATTACTCCATCATAGGATGATTATTCCACCCATTTCTGTAACATGTAGTCAGCTATATTCATGTCGTGAGAAGTGGCCTCCCTCTCTCTTTAGAGAGAAGACAATAATACATCATATTTTAGGCAATTTAGAACATCAAGTCTTCACCCTGGATCAGAAGTGGCAGTAACTCCCCCCTAGAGGGTCTCAACAAATCCCTGGCTCTCCCCTCTGCCCCCACCTCTTCCCTTCCATGTAATGTTTTAAATTCTAGTGGTTGGGGTAGCTATGAAACTTCTCTTTCTTAAAATTAATGTCTTACCAGAGGAACAGGAGGCAGAGTCTATGGCTGCTTATGAAGAGTCCATGTGCACTGACTTCTGAGCCTACTATAAAGCCTGGCTTAGCTATCTAACACTAGGATTGAAAACTCAGACAAGGCTATATTTTTATATCAATTCCATGTTTTCATGATTGACACATTTGGTAGCAACCTGTGTATAGGAAGGAAATATTATATTGTCCTTTACAGAAAGGAACAGCTTTTAGGACTCCTAAAGATCGGCAGTGAGGGAGCTGAAAGACAAAAATGCTGTGCTTGAGAGAAAATAAAGACATATGCAAAAGAAATATAAAAAGAGAGACCAACAAAATTGCTCAGTGGCTAAAGGAGCTTGCTGTAAAACCTGATGATCTGAGTTCAATTCCTGGAATCCATGTAAAGATGGAAGGGAAGTATAAACTCCAAAATTGTTCTCTCACCTCCAAACATGAATTGAGGCAGGAATGTGTTCCTTCCATCCATCACACATATCCTAAAATAATCTTTAAAATTCTTTAAAGTGATAGATGTCTTGATCATTTTTTTCTTGCTATGACAAAATATGCTCACAAAAGCAACCAAAGGAGAAACACCCTGTCATCTTGATTATCAAACCTTCCCACCATTGTTTACATAGGCTCATAACCATGTTGTCACATAGAATGATCAGAACCCATCAGAAACAGGATACATGGCTACTGTAAAGACACTTAGTGGTGACTGTCCTTAGAGAGAGCCACACCCATTCTCTTGGGCATGTTTTACACCTTTCTTGAATACTCCTCCTTTTCTTAACCGTCCTACTAAAAATGGCTGCTTTGTCCCTACTTATCAGAAACTTTCTTGAGCAGCCAAGCTTTACTAAGTCGTGTCCATTAGAGTAAAGCAAAAAGTCAGGCTGCTGGCAGGTGCACTGAGTTGTGTCTGTCTGTACCCTGCAGCTGCTGTCAATACCATTTTATGCTGTCAATACCATGTTCATGTCTCACATAGGCCTAAATGAGGAGGGAAGTAAGGTAGATACTTATTTTAATTTTTTATTTACATCTTTCTTTTTTAATTGTTTTAGCAAAATGAATGGCTTTGGGGCAAGGGCAAGGAGTATGGAGGGATGGGAAGAAATAGAGGAAAGGGGAGAATGATTGAGGAGAAAATAAAACAAGAAAGGAAGAGGGAAGGTGGAACTAGGAGAAGTGGAGGAGGGGGAGCAGGTGAGGAGGAGGAAGGAGAGGAGGAGGAGGAAGGAGAGGAGGAGGAGGGAGAGGAGGAGGAGGAGGAGGAAGAGGAGGAAGAGGAGGGACAAGTGAAACATGGCTGTGCCTATGCAGCCACATATCTTCGCATTTTCTATTTTGGCTTGACAAAGTATGCTGATTATAGAATTTCTTAAAAGGTCATTTGGTAAAGTGAAATAAATGACTTGGAAAAATAATTCTAAAGGGAAATTGTTATGAACAATTAAATCATAATAATCATAATTTAAACCTCTTAGCAATTAGTCTTCTCATGAACATCTACAACTCCAAAGTGATCTTTACATAAATGAGTCTTGGCAACCAATTAGTGCTGGGTCTAGTCTAATTTATTTTTTATTTATTTATCTTTTTTGGAGGGCAGAAAATGCTGAGGAGGATTCCTACAAAGGATCATTTAAAATACTCACACGCAATCATATTTTTTGAAAAACACATGGGATAGGATTTTATTATAAATTAAAAAATATTGTGCCTACTTCCTTCCTAGTGAATACCCTGCAATAACTTAGAGGCATTTGCAATGTCTGTGCAAATTAAATCTGTATGATGATAGTTATTATTTTCACTTATTAACAAAAGAATGTAATAAGCCATTTTTTGGTGACTATTGCTAACTCTATTTAGAAACAGAACATCGCCACCTGGGTTCTAATGATTACATTTGATGCAAAATTTTACATGAAATGCAACAACATCCTCTTTCATTAAATATGTATTTTTGAATTTTTTTTTCGAGGCAGTGTCTCATGTAGCTCGAGGTTGGGAACTCTTTGTAGGCAAGAATGCTTTTGGAGTTCTGATTCTCTCCCTTCCTCCTACCAGAGTGCTGGATTACAGGTGTGAGCCACTATACTTGGTGTATAAGGTACAGGGGACAGAAGCCAAGGTTCGTCCAGTCTAGGTAACTCTATCAACTGAGCCACATTCCCAACCACTTAAATTTAACTTTACAGGATGAAGGAAAAGTCTCAATAATCTTGGGTACTAGTGACATTTACTAATTCTTCCCACCCTCTACAAGCTAAGAAATCAGTTTCATGAGTAGCTTATGGGATGCCTTGCATATGGAAGCAGGGTTCTATATGTTTATACACAGTGTAATACTGATTCAGGTTTACTCCATGAAATCAGTCCCTGACATAAAATACCCTTAGACTTTTATTGCTGTGAAGAGACACCTTGACCTCAGCAACTCTTACAACAGAAAACATTTAATTGGGGCTGGCTCACAGTTTCAGAGGTTTAGTTCATTATTGTCATGACAGGAAGCATGGTGGTTCACAGGCAGACGTGGTGTTGCAGGGATTCCTAGAGTTCTACTTCTGGATCCAGAGGCAGCAGGAAGAGACTGCCAGACTTGGGGTGGCTTGGGCATGTGAGACCTCAAAGCCTGCTCCCTAGTGATGTATATCCTCCAACAAGGCCACACCTACTATCCCAAGGCCCCAGCTCTTAATAGGGCCACTCTTTATGGGCCTATGGGGGCCATTTTCTTTCAAATCACCCCATGTGGATTACCTTATGATTTATTAAAAGCAAGACAAATCATTAAAACTGATCATATACCCTTGTCACTTGTTTCAGGAAGATGGCTTACATGGAAAGAATGTGGAAGGAAAGTCTAAAACCACTCATGCTTCCTTCAATAGGAGGGGGCAAAAGTGAGAGACTCAAAAAAGGTGGGAAAGGGGAATGAGAAGAAATCCCAGAGCAGTGAAAGGCCACACAGGGATAATACAGGGGGTCCGAGGTGCACAGCCAGGTTCTTTTTGCTCCTAGCCATTCTGGCCCCTCCCTCTTCTACTTATCCCTCCAGGACACAGCCCTGGCTCCAGCACACCCCTGCCCTTCCCCTACCCAGTTCTGCCTCCTCTCCCAGTTCTGCCCACTCTCCTGACTGGCCTGTCTATGGTCCTCCTATCTATGTATCCTCCCCCTAGTTTCAGGGTTCTGGACTCTTGCAGGGCCCAAGACTTTACTAGATCTTAATGAAGCTGAGCAATGGTTTGCAGAGAGCTTTCTGGGCTTGTTTTTCTCTTTTCTCAAGTAGGAAACCTGTGGTTGTTTCAAAAGCTTCGCAAAGTCAACAGAAACAAAACACTTGCTGCCCTACTTGCACAACACACTCTAAGGTGCTTGGAGCCCACACTCTTCCCCAAGCTTGAACATGTCTTGGAGTTATTCTCTAGAACAGTTGGTTAAAAAACCAAAGACACATACTTTTCTTGACGACTGGAGTGAAAATAGACACTTTCTAAAAAGAAATTTAAATAATATATAATTCTCAAAATAGCCACTAATGGATTTGGTATATTCTTTTTGAGTTATTCTTAAATGAATATACATACATATATTTTTATCCCCAAATGTAGTTGTATATATCACTCTGTGGCTTCTCAGATGTGATGGCCAATTTAGACATCTTTCCCTGTTGATGTATAGAGATCATCTAGCTGTTTGAACAGCTCTATGCTAGGTGTCCATAATAATTTATTTTAGCTTTTTACAAAAAAGAATATTGAGACAGTTTTTCTTGTTTGCATCAATGATTACTTGCATATGTGTCATGTCTGTTTTATTATAAGGTAAATTCCTAAAGTAGAATACTTGGGTGAAATGTATTCATAACAAATTCACTTGTTTGCTTTTTTTTTTTTTTGAAAAAGGGTCTCATGTAGCCCAGGTTGACCTCAAACTGGCTATGTGGACAGGAACAACCTTGCATTCTTGATATTTCTCCCTCTCTCTTCCAAGTGCTGTACTTACAGGTGTGTACCACCATAAGGAGCACAAATAACCTCCTTAACTTTCCTTTCTTTCCTTTTTCTTTTTCTTTTTTTTCTTTTGAGTGAGACTGTTGCCCATAAGCTCATATATTTGAATGCTTTGTCTCTATTTTAGTAGGACTGTTAGGTAAGGAAACACTGACATAATGGATATCACATTAAAGGAAGTGTGTCACTGTGGATAGGCTTTGAGGGTTCAAAAGCCTTTGACATTCCAATGGGCATTCTGTTTCTTCTCTAGCACCATGCCTGCCTGCCTGCCTGCCTGCTTACCTGCTCTCTACCATGACCATTATGGACCAACCCTCTGAAACTGTAAGCAAGTTCCCAATTGAAGGCTTTACTTTATAAGTTGCTTTGGTCATAGTGCTTCCTCACAGCAATAGAGAAGCAACTAAGACATTGGGTTTGAGCTTGCAAAGATTCTCCCCTCCACCTCTCAATTACAGGTTGTGCTAGTTGTATAGTGCTGTGGAGGTAAACAGTATGACCATAACAACCTGGTAAGGAAAGGGTTACACACACACACACACACACACACACACACACACACACACACACACATTTTAGTTATGGTTTTACTGCTGTGAACAGAAAACATGGCCAAGGCAACTCTTATAAGGACAACATTTAATTGGGGCTGACTTACAGGTTCAGAGGTTCAGTCCATTATCATTAAGGTGGGAGCAGGGCAGCATCCAGGCAGGCATGATACAGGAGGAGCTTCTTCTTCTAGGAGAAGACTGGCCCCCATGTGGTTAGGAGGAGAGTCTCATTGCCCACCCCCACAGTAACATACTTCCTCCAAAAAGACCACATCTTCTAACATTGCCACTCCCTGGGCCAAGCATATTCAAACCACATGTATATGTGTATGTGCATGTGCATGTGCATGTGTATGTGTATGTGTATGTGTATGTGTATGTGTATGTGTATGTGTATGTGCATGTGCGTGTGTATGTGTACGTGTATGTGTATATATCTTGAAGTAATAGTCCATCATGGAAAGAAGTCAGAGCAGGAACTCAAGCCAGACAGGAACCTGGAGGCAAGAATGGAAGAACAAGTCACAGAGGGGTGCTGCCTTTTGGCTTACTCTCCATGGCCTGCTCAACTTGTTTTTTTATACAACCAAAGATCATGGCTCAGAGATGACAAAGCCTACAATAGTCTGTACCCTCCCATGTCAATCAGCAATTAAGAAAATTAATTACAGACTTGCCCTCAGGCCAATCTACTAGAGGCTTTTCCTTAATTAAGGTTCCTTCTTCCAGATGATTTGAACTTGTGTCAAATTGACAAAAACAAAATATAAACCACCAACTACAAGCCACAAGCCTAACCAGTACACAGGTGTGATTCACTATAGCTGGCTATTGTTTGAAATTTTGATAAATAAAACAATGTTGCCCTGGAAACAATGTTAACTTAATTGAATTGTCTTTCACTTCTGAGGCCAAGCCAAAGCCTCAGGTCCTCACCTAACATCTGGCCTTCCTAGTTTCCTTTCCCTTCTCCCTTCATCTGGTGATGATGTCACAGAACATTTTCCTGATGCTATCCAGCCATGTCCATCTTCTTAGCTAGTTTTCGTCAGCTCATTTCATATGGAGAAACATTCAAGTATTCTCAGAGACTCATTTCTATTATCTCTCTCGGCTCCCTTGCACATGAACACTTGTTTGTGGGGGTCCATGGCTTCCCAGGCTAGCAGCCAAGGGAAAGAGATGTGGAACAACATAGGCTTGGTCCCTGACCCTGGCAGTGCCTAGTCCTCCATGGTCTAGCATCTTGAGGCTGTGTGATCCTAGGGTCTAAGCCTAGGCAGAGATATAGACCACAAAGTCAGTGCCAAAGTAGCCACTTGGCTACCAGATACTTGCCTCTTGTAACTACAGGTGGCCTACCACTTCCACTTCAGGTACCTTTAGTCTTCATTTTTAGTCTAGACCGTTGAGTGACACTTTATTATTCATTCATTCATTTATTTATTTATTGTTTATATCACATTAAGTATAAATGTAGATGAATGGATTTCATTATGACATATTATATGTGCACCTAATGTATTTTGACATTTACCCCATTCTCCTCTCTTGTCCCCTCCCACTCCCTTTCTTTTGCAACTTATTCCTCCTCCTACTTTTATGTCTTTTCTCCTCCTCCTCCTCCTTCTTCTCCTCCTCCTCCTTCTCCTCCTCCTCCTTCTCCTCCTCCTCCTCCTTCTCCTCCTTCTCCTTCTCCTTCTCCTTCTCCTTCTCCTCCTCCTCCTTCTTCTCCTTCTCCTCCTCCTTCTCCTCCT